>NC_068562.1:9797500-10105000 GCF_022201045.2 Citrus sinensis | reverse complement strand
GTTGAAGATGTCAAATAATTATCATATAATTTCAGCCGCTGAAGGTTTCGTAAGTTGCCAAATGTGTTGGGAATAAAATCGGCGAATGAGTTCTGTGATAACTCTAGTATAGAGAGCTTAGAAGCATTAAAGATGAAATGAGGAATTGTGCCACTAAAATTATTACCCCACAAAAGAAGCTTTTCAAGATTTGGTAGTCGGACATCTACGATGGACGAAAGACTTCCCGAGAGAGAATTATCTTGAAGCTCAAGAAATTTGAGTGTTGACACATTAAAGATTGCAACTGGGACAGTACCAATTAATTTGTTTTGACCAAGGCCCAACTCCTCCAGATTTTGGAGATTACCGATTTCAAGTGGTATCTCCCCTGTATTTTAAATGATTATATTCAGTTTATTTTTCAAATAATAAGTAATATCTAAAAATGGACACACTTTAATAATAAAATGTCATTTATACACTACACAATTATTACAAGTACTAACACACAAGAAAAGCTAGTCGTGAAGTTTTGAAAGGCTACACACCGTCAATGCTTTGTTAGTTATATGCAAATTGCTACACATATTCTTTTTCTTTTATTTTTATATTTTTTAGGGTAAAATATAGGTAAAATATATATGTGACTTAAGTGATAGATAGATTGCACAATAAATTAAAAGGGAGGGTTAAGTATTAATTGTACACATTTGGAGCAGTTACGAGAGAAACGTAATAAAATATATTTGATTAATATTTGTAAAAATTAGTAGGTAAAATATGTATGCGTTTTAAGTAAGCAATAGGTGAGAAATAGATAGATAGATTATGTGGTTAAAACGAATTAAAAGATCAAATTGTGTGGTGAGAAGTAAAAAATGACTAAGTCGGTGGCTGCTACTATTAAAGTAAATCAAGCCCCAGTGATAGCCCCAAAAAAAAAGTAGTATTTCAGTTACAGCAAGATAAAATAAATTAGTTCAGTAAAATAATTTCTTTTCAAATTTCTCCTATTAACATAGTCTCAGACTCTCAGGTAACTTCGATGCTAATCAACTCATTTGTGAATAAATTACTGCGATAAGGAAAAGAAATGCTTTTTATAAGCACCAGGAAACTCAGTTCGAATAGAACTTTCAATTGGTCCATGGATCAAGGAAGTGAAACTCGGCTCGACCGATTCAAAGTTATCAACGTGTAGCTCAAATTTTCCAAAATTGAAATGCTAAACATTAAATTTATTTATGAGTAAATCAACAATTTCTAATTTTCCTACTAACTAAGAAAATTTATACATTGAAAAATGATCATACAAATATGTTTTTGACTATTATACATTTATACCATTTGACTTTAATAATAATGAAAATTTGAATCCAACGGTTTAAAATAATTGCAAATAAATTTTTTTCAAAATATAATAAATGCAAGTATTTTAAATATAAAAATATAAATTAGATTATTTGTCTCAAAGCATTTTTTTGATAATGGTAAATTAGCATAAATATACACTTTATGTCATGAAATGAATATGCGTAACTAGAATTTTTTAAATACAAGTTTCAGTTTAATTATTATATGTAGATAAAATGTTAACAAAGTATTAAATTTATATTTTTACAAAATAATTAAAAGTATTATTAATTCCAATAGTCACATCATTGTGTAAATAAAATAACATAGTGAAAGAAACAACATATTTTAATATTAATTTAAATTAATAATGTAAAATTTATATGAAGATAAGAATGTATTTTGGAAATAAATTTATAGTCTATTTTATATGTGCTAGTACAATGAATATATGAATTCTTATCGCAGTAAAATATTTTCCGATTTCACGTGCTATTTAATCTGTATTTTAAAAGAATTATAATCAGATTTGTTTCAAAGAATAATAATACATAAAAGTAGATAAACATTTAACGCCACTCATCCCTAAAAGCCTATGTCGGGGGATGTAAGTGTTCAACCGTGTGTAATCAAGCCCGAAGCCCAAGCAAAATAAGTACACAGCAAGCCTAAGTCATGAGTATTGTATTTCTCCACTCTTTTTAACTATTATTTCAGTAAAATAATTTTTTTTCAAGTCTATTTTTCATATTTTCCATGTAAAATAATTTATGAAGCTGTCACACATGCATATCATTAGTAAGACACTAACATAACTATCATGGTAGTTTTTGAGAAATCCAAATTCAGTAATGAAGAAAGATTTTCGATTTATTCCATGTGTTTTTATACTTTTTTTAGAAGCTAAATTTTTTTGCATAAACACAGACTAATTTCTAATAAAAAACGAGATAATGTTAAATAGTAATAACAACACATCCTCCTATGACAATTAATCTCAAAATGTCATAATAACAATTAATTCTTCAACAATATAAGAATTGCAAAAAGTTTAAAATCATACCTTGGAGTTTGTTTTCATATAACGACAACAGCTCCAATTCGGCAAGATTGCCAAACTCTCGAGGAATTTCGCCTGCAAATTAATCATCGTGTGTAAACTGTATTATGGAACATTATTCATACTACAACTTATGCAACAATTTTCATAATTAAACTCTGTAATCATGCGCACCTTGGAGCCTGTTATGGTCAAGAGATAAATGCTTGAGTTTGGTCAAATTCCCGATTTCTTTTGGTAGGGCTCCTGAGAAATCATTTAATGACAAACTTAATTTTGAAGGAATTATAATCAGGTTTGTTTCAAAGAATAATAAATTTATACTCTATTTTATATGTTCTACTACAATGAATATACGAATTCTCATCGCAATAAAATATTTCCGATTTCATGTGCTATTTCGTCGGTATTTTGAAAGAATTGTATTTAGATATGTTTTAGAGAATAAATAATACATAAAAACAGATACACTTTTGACGCCACTCATCCGTACATCAATGCTAGCTTAATGTCACGGACCGCAATCGTGGCACCCAAGATATGCGCTTGTACGCTAGTGTCGATGATGGTTGTGCTGATTGTTGGAGATGTGCTTCAGGAATGTGTGTGTGGGGAATACAATGCCCTAGACTCTTTGGAGTTCAGGCAGGCCGACCCGGTTGAGTTTGGGGAGCTTGTCGCTAGTCGAGGACTTAATGCTGAAGAGGGGTCTAAGAAAATCCTGACGCACACTGGTTGGGAACTGAAGCCGTTCTCCTGATGAACCCAAGGCAGGGCGAAACCAGTCGACATTGTGCCATTTCCACTAGGCTTACTCTCGTAGTATGGGATGCGAGAGTGCCGCACGGGTTCGAAACCTCTCGTCCCGTGACATTAAGCATGCTTTAGTTATTTATATATAAATTGCTATAACCTAATTGGGTGGTGAAAGTAAAAGCCTATTATTATAACGGGCGTAATCAAGCCCAAAGCCCAAGTAGAATAAGCACACACAAAAAGCCGAAGTCATGAATACTGTACTTCTCCTCTCTTTTTAACTCTTATTTCAGTAAAATAATTTCTTCTAGCCTATTTTTCATATTTATCCGCTGAAATACTATGGAGCGCCAGTTCTCAACGCTTTTTTCAAAATTTTCAATTGGAAAACTTTAAATACTAAGTTAACTTTTTAGCACATGAACAATTTCTTATTTTCAAAGACTGAACATCATCCGTTAAGATAAAATATTATGCGATATGACTAAAAATTTATGTTATAATTGCAGTGAAGATGTAACTCTTTAAGATTAATAAAATTGTTGATTTCTTTTGGTATGATGCTTGTTAAGACATTATGTATCAGTGATGGCATATCTGATTATTTAAAGATAATTAGTGATTTCATGTAAAATATTTTATGAAGTTGTCACACATGCATATCATTAGTGAGGCATACTTGTTGAGATAATTTTTGAGAAATCCAAATTCAGTAAAGAAGAAAGATTGACGATTTATTCCACGTGTTCTTAATTTCCTTAAATGCTACAGAATTTTGAATTAACACAAACTAATTTCTAATAAAAAACGGAATAATGTTAGATAGAGGTAACGACACATCCTCATATGAGAATTTATAATGAGAGACTTGAAATCTATTAATTAAGAAGCGGAAGATGGCTCGTATATATATTGTAAAGAAAGTTACCGGTCAAGTTATTCTTCCACAGATGTAATATCTCCAATTTTGTAAGATTTCCCAATTCCCGTGGAATACCTCCTGCAAATTAAGTACATTTATATATGCGCAAACAATTTGATCACTCATATTTGGGGGAAAAAAAAAAATTATTGGCTGACGAATATCGTAATAACAATTTACTCTTCATTTATATAAGAATTAGGCTGACAAGAATAAGAATGAAACATCATTCATTTTCATCGACTTATTGGGAGCTTCAAAACGGAAGTGGCAATATGACAAAAGAAAATTACAAAACATTTTTTTTTTAATTTTTATCTGCATAAATTAAAGAATGAAATGAGTGAGGAGAGACATGGAGCTTTATCTCTATCTGAAAGAAAAACAATTAATCACAGCATAATTAATGAACAAACGAATGAATACAGAAGCAAGCAGAGGCTAGAATAAAATTGCAATAAGTTTAAAATCATACCTTGGAGATTGTTTTCTGATAACCACATCAGCTCCAATTCGGCAAGATTGCCAAACTCTCGAGGAATTTCGCCTGCAAATTAATCATCGTGTGTAAACTGTATTATGGAACATTATTCATACTACAACTTATCCAACAATTTTCATAATTAAACTCTGTGATCATGCGCACCTTGGAGCCTGTTATGGTTAAGAGATAATTCCTTGAGTTTGGTCAAATTCCCGATTTCTTTTGGTAGGGCTCCTGAGAAATCATTTAATGACAAACTTAATTTTGAAGGAATTATAATCAGGTTTGTTTCAAAGAATAATAAATTTATAGTCTATTTTATATGTTCTACGACAATGAATATACGAATTTTCATCGCAATAAAATATTTCCGATTTCATGTGCTATTTCCTTAGTATTTTGAAAGAATTGTATTCAGATATGTTTTAGAGAATAAATAATACATGAAAACAGATACACTTTTTACACCATTCATCCATACATCAATGCTAGCTTTAGTATGCTTTAGTTATTTATATATAAATTGCTATAACCTAATTGGGAAGGTTAAGAAATCATCATGTGTGGTGAAAGTAAAAGCCTATTATTATAACGGGCGTAATCAAGCCCAAAGCCCAAGTAGAATAAGCTCACACAGCAAACCTAAGTCATGAGTACTGTACTTCTCCTCTCTTTTTAACTCTTATTTCAGTAAAATAATTTCTTCTAGCCTATTTTTCATATTTATCTGCTGAAATACTATGGAGCGCCAGTTCTCAACGCTTTTATTGGAAAACTTAAATACTAAGTTAACTTTTTAGCAAATGAACAATTTCTTATTTTCAAAGCTACTAACCTTCAAGATATTATAAATTCCAAGACTGAATCATCCGTTAAGATAAAATATTATGTGATTGATGACTAAAAATTTATGTCATAATTGCAATGAAGATGTAACTCTTTAAGATTAATAAAATTGTTGATTTCTTTTGGTATGGTGCTTGTTAAGAAATTATGTATCACTGATCGCATTTTTAGAGATAATTAGTGATTCCATGTAAAATATTTTATGAAGTTGTCACACATGCATATCATTAGTGAGGCATACTTGTCAAGATTATTTTTGAGAAATCAAAATTCAGTAAAGAAGAAAAATTGACGATTTATTCCACGTGTTTTTAATTTCTTTAAATGCTACCGAATTTTGAATTAACACAAACTAATTTCTAATA
This sequence comes from Citrus sinensis, assembly GCF_022201045.2. Classification (NCBI taxonomy): domain Eukaryota; kingdom Viridiplantae; phylum Streptophyta; class Magnoliopsida; order Sapindales; family Rutaceae; genus Citrus; species Citrus sinensis. The sequence goes on along the minus strand of NC_068562.1, from coordinate 10,099,232 downwards.
AAAAACGGAATAATGTTAGATAATGGTAACGACACATCCTCATGTGAGAATATGTAATGAGAGACTTGAAATCTTTTAATTAAGATTTAACTTGAATTTATAATTTCTAATAAAAAGCGGAAGATGTCTCGTACATATATTGTAAAGAAAGTTACCGGTCAAGTTATTCTCGAACAGTTGTAACCTCTCCAATTTTGTAAGATTCCCCAATTCCCGTGGAATACCTCCTGCAAATTAAGTACATTTATATATGCGCAAACAATTTGATCACTCATATTTGGGGGAAAAAAAGAAGAATTTATTGGCCGACGAATATCGTAATAACAATTTACTCTTCAATTATATAAGAATTAGGCTGACAAGAATAAGAATGAAACATCATTTATTTTCATCGACTTAATTGGAAGCTTCAAAATGGAAGTGGTAATATGACAAAAGAAAATTACAGAACATTCTTTTTTTTTTATCTGCATAATTTAAAGAATGAAATGAGTGAGGGGAGACATGGAGCTTTATCTCTATCTGAAAGAAAAACAATAAACCATCGCATAATCAAAGAACAAGCGAATGAATACAGAAGCAAGCATAGCTAAAATAAAATAGCAAAAAGTTTAAAATCATGCCATGGAGATTGTTGCCTGCCAACGACATCTGCTCCAATTCCGTAAGATTGCAAAACTCTCGAGGAATTTCTCCTGCAAATTAATCAACGTGTGTAAACTGTATTATGGAACATTATTCATACTACAACTTATGCAACAATTTTCATAATTAAACTTCGTGATCATGCGCACCTTGGAGTCTGTTACGGCCAAGATATAATATCTTAAGTTTGGTCGAATTACCGATTTCTCTAGGTACGGCTCCCGAGAAATCATTGTATGCCAGACTTAAGATTCTTAAATATGTGCAATTTGATAGAGTGGACGGTATTCCGCCATGGAACATGTTTTTGGACAAAGAAAAAAATTCAAGAAAAGGAAGACTACTGCAAATATTTGCAGGAATTTGCCCAGAGAGCTGATTTTCATGGAAGCTAACATTTTTCAGTGTATACATGGTGAAGATGGCGGAGGGAATGGAACCAGAAAGTCGATTAAAACTGAGATTGAGTGATTGCAGAGAAGAAAGATTCCCAAGTTGAGAAGGGATGGTGCCTGTGAGATTTAAGCTTGAAATATTCAAGACTGTGACTCTATGGCTATGGACATCACAAGCGACACCTGTCCAATTACAGACAGGAGTACTTGTGTTCCAATTCTTAGCCAAGAAATTGGTCGGATCATGAGTTATGTGAGCTTTCAGGGCTAACAAACCATCTCGGTCTGTGATAGTAGAACTTGTGTTGGCTGCTGCTGCCGCGATAAATAAGGAAATAAGAATCAAACAATGGAGTAAGAGAAATCTGCTCATCATCCTGAGAGAATGAACTCTTTCCATGAGATGAGAGTATTTATATTGTAAGCGTGTGCTTAGTTGGATTGGTAATGCAAGAACACTTATAAGTTTGCTATATACCGAGTATTTATAGTGAAACCAAAATTTTTAAGAATGTAGAGGAGAAAAAGACCGGCATGCGTTAAGGCTGACCTCAGTCAACGAAAGCCTATCCTTTGTGATCCTAGCGATTTTAGAATTACTTTAATAACTGGAAAATGGAATGTAATTTTTTCTTTTCTTCTAAATAAGCCCGTGACTTTTGTTTTTCTTTACAATCATTTTTGCATCGGATAAGGATATATTAATTTCCTATGATCAAACCTTCTATTCTCACAACTTTTATACAAATTTCTAGTAACGAATTTCATAATTCTGTTCGAAATTTTATTTTCGTGAATTTGGAGCAAATATCATCAACAGATATAATATTAAATTTTAGCATTTGCAGACCCGAGGAGAGATTATTACTTTGGTTAAAAAGATTAATTTATAATGTTAAATTCTTAAATTATGTACCAAGAGGAGTGAAATTTTTTAAATATGATTGCGAAATATTTATCAGAAAATACTTTTATTCATCCAAAAAGAAGTTTTTAAAATTTTCTTCTCTATGTTAACATGACATATAACAAATGCTATATTCCGTGAAACTCAAATTTTTGGATAAATTGAAATTACATTTCTGTATTTTTTTCTTTGAAATTTGAAAAATTCACCAGTCTTGAAAATTCATAAAAGTGCCATAAGTTGACCGCAACTTGCCTATGTCAATGAAAGAGCACGTAATGAGACCGATTGTTTTTTTAATATAAGTACTCATTTTATCGTATGAATTTAACAATGCTCAGTGGGACAGCAGATATTGAACTATTTTTGCCTTTTGTTTGATAATTCGAGGCTTCACCAGTGCCATTAAGTAGTATAACAAGAAAAGTAGGAATAGTAGTGCGAAATTTAAAGAATAACTTTATTTTTTAAAAAAAATTATATTGTGATAGTGTTATCGTAAAGTAATACTATTAATTCAAAAAATTATTCTATAATTTTCTTCCTGTAATAAGTAAGTAATATTTCTATCAAAAAATTATCATTTGTCCAGAAAGTCGATTGAAAAAATTAGCCATTCTATCATAAATGCTACATTTCTTGAAACAAAATTTTTTGGATAAATTGTTGGGATTAGTCGTGTTTGATAATTGCAATTACATTTTTTTAAAAATTGAGATAATATACAAACCACAAACCTACAGAAGTAAAATTGAGATAATATCCAACAAATTATACAAACCAGTAACGTCACATTCATCAAAATATTGGCTACAGAGTAGAAAAGCTCTTTGCGTATCAAATGAGACTGATTGTTTTTCTTGAATCAAATGAGTCCCACCAATCTCTTGCACCAATCAGTAATTATTTCATAAATATACAGAAAATTTTATTTCCGGTACGATTGGGAATGAGATTATTAAAGTATTGTTATTTTACTTTATTTTTCTTTTATTTAGTATAACGGCAACCAAATCTCCTTCCACTATATGAAGAGTATTTAATTTCTTGATTTTCCCACTTTATAAATTCTGTTTCCATTTGGATATTTTAGAAAACAAAATGACCATCCAAACCCAATTATTTTGGAATATATAATTGATAGCCTTATTGTAAATAACAAAATAATGTTTTTAGTCCTCTTCATCATCGCTGGCTTTTCTCCTACTCATCACAAGAGAGCGTTAAGTGTTTCACTGCATCAAACTCATGAATTGACAACTAACTCATCATCACCAAACAAAATAATTAATCGATTTTAGCCCGACTCAAGAAAGTTTTTTGCACGTCAAATGGAGCAGGCAGCTGGCTTCTACTGTGTGCCAAAGTCATGAATTGACAGAGTCAGTGGAAGAGGAGAGAATCGGACCGTGACTAATTTGCCCATGTCACAAGTCAATAAACCACAGAGTACGTTGTTTCTTGAAAGTAATTGGACCAACAGCAGTTTCGTGTTTGTAGAACTGCATAGCCGTACTCTAGAAAATCAAGGATTGGTGGTGTTTGGGAGTCGGGAAAATGGAAGAGAAAGTGAAAGTAAAAAAGAACAGAGAAAATCTTTATTAGAAAGTAGTAAAAACTTAAAATACAAGTCTTAAGCTCAAATCAGCTACTTATTAGAAGAAATTAGAACACTCTAGACTAATTACTAATGAGTAATGCTATTTGCACATAAAATTACACACGAAAATGCACTAAAACTCTAAAAGACAAGAAGCATTCACTAAAAGGTAAAATTTATTCACTTTATTAATCTTGTCCTTTCGTACAAGTATTCTCATTCTATTTGTTTTGGGCAAATTTTACGTGCAAATAGCAATCAGTCATAGCACGCTTGCTAGTATGGCATCTGTAACGGCCTACTAAGAGCATCTCCAAAAGACTTTTAAGATTTTATTCTTCAAATTTTAATTTGCTTACTGATGTGGCAAATAAGTGTATAGAAAAATATAATCTCCTCCCAAAGACTCATCAAATAAGAATAAGTTAATATTATTTTAATTAAATCTTTCCTACTATCAAATTGAATTGCTGTTATGTTTTTTAAAGGAAACATAAATAATAATTATTGCAGTCTTATCTTTTCAATAAATAATAATAAAATATTAACAGAAGAGTGAGAAACTCACTCGGCAATATTGAAGAGTGGGAAATAAATCTTATTTGAAGACTCTAAATTAACGTGTCTTTTGGAGTTGATTAGTATTAAAAATTGTTTAATTATCAAGCGATAATATGTTATTTTATGCTTATGTTATAATTTATATTTGTGTTTATGTAATATATTATGAATTATTAATTATGTTTTAAATATATTTAATTTTGTGTATTTTTATGTGTTTATTAGGAAAAATATTAATTTCACGTACTTCGAGGCTCCAAACAGATAAACGGAGGTCAAATTTGGATTCCGGAGGTCCGAAAACCTTAAGATCAGTCAAGATCGGCTTAAAATTAGGCTTGCGTAAAAAAAGTTGACTTTTCCTGTTGACCGAGCACTGATTGGATGATGAAATGAGCTTACAATAGATATGAGTGCATGGGATAACTGACAATCTTGACTAAATCTCAACTGTTCATGATTCAATGGCTATGATTGTGCCACGTGGCAATGGTTGGTGAAGCAAGTTGGAGGATCCGAATCTTTGTATTCGGGTCGACCCGATCCACCCATTAACCCGCCAAATCTCAACCGTTCTTTGGGCAAATCGGACGAGTCAAATGATGCCATGTGTGATGTTGACTTTTGAAGTTTGACCAGCCATTGGATCTTGATCTAAGGGTTGTGAGGAGCACATGCATGAAGCCTATGATGGACTGCAAAGCACTGGATTATGAGTTTATTTTTCTATAAATAGAGCCTCATTTTTATATTTTAATCATCTCTCTACAACTCTCTTCTTCTCAAATTCTCTCCATCTCCTTGTAATCTTGATTTCCAGGTATGTTTTTAATATTTTGTATAATTATTTTCATTAATAAAATTAGTGTTATTTCCAATTTTAGTTGTTTTTAGTTCTTTTAATTATAAGTAATTCAATTCTACTACTTCACTAGTCATGATGACAAAAAATAAATTTTTAATTTGTTCACGGAAGAAAAAAAGAAAAGAAAAATGTATATAAAAGTATCATCTCCATAAAATCCTACAAAAGTTCGTAATTAAAAAAACTGCCACAAACTTGCAGAAGATTGAGATTGAATGTGCCCCATGAAATACGGTCAAGAGTGTGAAGGCCAGCGCAAAAGAAAGAAAGCTCGAATGCAAAGAAAATAAAAATGTTTACCTTACTTTTAGAAAGAAATTACAAAAGTAAAATCAATAGTTATTCAATAAATCTACAGAATTTTTTATACCGATATGATTGGGAATCAGATTATTAAAGTGCTGTACTTTTAAATTATTATTATTTATTTAATGTAATCGCTACCCAATCTTCTCCACTCGCATGAAAAGTATTTAATTTCTTAATTTCTTTTTTCACTTTATAATTCTGTAAAAAGAAGTCAAGCACTGTATGAAGAAGTCAAGCACTCTAATTCTGTAAGATTCCATTTAGTTATTTTAGAAAATAAGATGACCATGGAAATAAGGAAAATGATGTTTGTCTCGGGTCAAATCCCAGGTCAGACCCCGAAAATGAAACACACCGTTTTGCCAAGCCCCTTTTCTTTATCGATTAAGTGCAGCACAGCCATTCAAAGTCCTCAATCCACCATCCAGAATCCAGAATCCATGCGTACGCAGCCACTGAAACAACCACCACCGACAGCCAACCACCGCCACTACCATCACCACTGCCACCAGTGACAGAGATTAGTAATTGTAAGTAATAAATTGCAATTTTCGACTCAACATATTATATAAAAACTAAATCTGTTTTCAACTACATAATCATTGTTTTCAAATTATAATGGGATGGAACTAGCAATCCTTTGGGAAGTTTGCCATATGTGGAACTGTCACTTTGGACATCACGCTTTAACTAAATCTGCCAGCCTCCCTTGTTCAATTATTTATTCAATTCTGCAGGTACATGATATTTCTTTCTAGTGTTTTGGCATAACAAGACTGAAAGAGAAAGATCGTTTATGCAGAAGGAAGATAACAGCTTGAGGGATTTTGCAGTTGGGGTTATGTAGTTGGGTTATGTGGTGAAGTGAAAAATCGAAAGAGAAAGATGAGTTTTTTCTGTTTCTTTATTACAAGAGAAAGATGAGTTTGATACAGAGCTAGAATGCTCAAGCAAAACGACGTTGTTTCAAAAAAAAATTGAAACGACCCAAAAAATTAACAAAACGGCGTCGTTTTATTAAAGATTCGGGGCTTGACCCGGGGTTTGACCCGGGGCATCTATCAGCACTCTGGAAATAATTGATAGTCTTACTTTAAATAATAAAATAATATTTTTCGTCCTCCTCATCATCAAACTCATGACTTGACAACTAAGTCATTATCACCAAATAAAATGATCAATTAATTTTAACCCGACTCAAGAAAGTGTTTTGCACGTCCAATGGCGAAGGCAGTTAGCAGCTACCGTGCGCGTCAAAGTCATGAATTGACAGAGTCAATGAAAGAGGAGACAATTAGCCCCGTGCGCGTCAATAAGCCACAGAATACGTTGTTTCTTGAAAGTAAATAGCAGTTTTGTGTTTGTAGATAGAGATAGCTGATACTCTAGAAAACCGAGGATAGGTGGTGTTTGGGAGTCGGGAAAATGGAAGAGAAATTGAATATGTGAAAAAAAATCAGAAAAAATCTTATGACATGTAATGCTACTTATTAGAAAAAATCAGAACACTCTAGACTAATTGCTAATGACATGTAATGCTACTTGTACGTGCACAAAAATACACAAAAATACTAAAAGATAGAATTTGTACGAGTGAGTTTATAGAGACGCATCACAACCATAGATTTTTGAAAATGAAGTTTTGAAAGGCTAATTTAGGTAATACTTCAGTGTCATCTAAACAATACAGATGGATAATAAATTAAGTGCAATATCTATGTGCTTCTCGTAAATAACAACTCTGTGGATCAGTAACCCTCCTTTTCGTTTCTAATTTTCTGTCCAGGTAAGAATCATTTTATTTTGCTCCATTAGAAAGCACTGTAAAATCTTATGACATGTAATAAGGTCCATTTCTCAATCAACCAGCTTTGATTTCATAAAATACAGAATATGCATTATCTGATGGATAGTAAACTATATGCATTCAAACTTTCAAATTCTTCTAAATCCTACAAAGTGTTCAACATTTTCCACGTATATTTCAAACAAAAGAAAAATAATAAAATCATTCAGACCTGATTCTAGTAAATGGAAGACCAGATTTTTCCCAAAAAAAACTCTTCACACATAATTGAATTGTGTGAGTCGAATTTATGAAAATTAAACCAAATGAGAAACAAGACAATTCAACAACCATTTTTATGGATAACTTACACTAAGCATGCATTTACTATTTTTTGATGATAAAATGATAAAAATTGAAATATTAAGTGACAAAAAATTATTGTCAAAAAATTTTGATAGTAAAGTGATGTGTTCGAAAATATTTGATAGTAAATTAATAATATCCCTTTCAAAATTATTGGTCAACAGAAAATTTTTGGCGTGCCAACTGCCAAGTGGACCTGGCAGCTGCTGTGCACTCTTCTAAAACGAAGACTCTGACACAAGTTCGACCAAATACATCAATGAGCTGCTCAATTTTCTAGATTTCATTTGATTGAAATCGGTCCATTTGAGACGGTAATATGATAATTATCTTTAATTACAAGAGATCTAAAGATATATTTTTCAAAACCAAACTCGATTAAGCTGTTAAGTAATTTATAATGCTTAATTGCTTTTAATTTAATTTCCACAAAGCCGAATTTTTATTTGAGAACTTTCTGATCTTTCCCAAGAATTAGCCTTTAAAGAAGAAATCAGTGGCCCATTAATTAATTATCCGTGCTTTATGGGTTATAACATTTTGTCAATCCTTAACTCGGCTTAGAATTCACAGTTGCGAAGTCAATGAAAGCGAAGACAATCGGACACTCATGACCTAATAACGGGGTAGCACTAAACCGATTATTATGATTATTATCATTTTTAATGTAAAATAATTCTTAACGTGTCTAATGGATGGTACTTTCTTGGCATTCTTTCTTGAAGGAAGGAACGCCCTTTAATAAGCCCGTTCACAAGTGAGAAGTCAATAAACGAAGAGACCCCGAGACAGAGTATGCTGTTTCTTGACAGTAATTAGACAAACAGTCGGTCTATGTTCGTGTAAACGGACAGTTAATACTCTAGGAAAATCAAAGACTGGTGGTGTTTGGGAGTCGAGAAAGTGGAAGAAAAAGAGAATGGAAAAAAAAAATCTTTATGAAGAGAAACAAAAACGTAAAATACAAATAACAGGCTCGAAGCTCAAATGAGTTATTTATAGAAGTAGTAATGCTATGGTACTTAATTTGAAACATAAAATCAAACAACTCCTCATGTAAGTTCTTTGCGTGTCAATAAGAGTGCCACGAGTTGACCGCAAATTACCTATGTCAATGAAAGAGGACGCAATGAGACTGATTGTTTTTTAATATAAGCACTCATTTTTATTCCACATTTTAATGTAGCCTTCATATACATAATACATTATAGTGTCAGAAAGTTTTCAATCAAATTAGTTTGAACAATTTTCACAGTTTTAGCCAGGTAAGAAAGTCTTTCAAGCGTCCAAAGGAGAAGCAAGCTGTGAAAGATTTTGGATTCCATTATTGATATGAAAACTAAAACCGTTTTCTTGACTTCTTTACAAGAGAGAACGTGTTCTGTTATATGTACAAAATAATGATAATATAAGAAAGTGATTAGGAGGGATATTCATATTTCCTTCGTAAAGAGTTTGTAACTGGCCGTCATTGTCTTCTTATTTTGGCTAGTAGTCGTCGAGCTAGCTGTGATATTTTCTTTGATCTTGCTATGTGCATAATGTGGACCAATCGTCACATGGTCAAGCCATTAATCAGCTAAGGCATTGGAAATTGCTAAATTACTTTCCAAAAGTGATGCATTGTGACGTGGTCTTGCTGAGTATCAATTTAATTTTGTTGGGATTATGTGATCTTTTAAAGTAAATTAATTTTCTGATTAATAAAATATTTGAGATATTTTCAATTGCATAAATATATTGAATAAGATCTGTTTAATCATATTATATGTATTTATGTGATTATTATATGGATTCACAGAAGACATAAATACAAGTTATCTTATAATTAAATAAATTAAGTTTGCAGTTAATAAATATAGTTGAGTGTTCTATTTATGTTTAGACTGTAGTAAATTCATTGAATGATTTGTCTTAATCATGCATGAATTTACTGATGTAGTTTGACTACATTGAATTGGATCACATATAAGATTTAATTAACCTTGAAATGACTGTCAGACTTATTAAATCTCATAGGCATTGATTTTACTATAATTTTAATCTTGAGTTAGTTATAATTTCATGATTGTAATTGATTTTTATTTCAGTTACCAATGGGCACGACACACACTTGTAGTCAAGATTACCCGGTATCTTGGTGGGAGCAATTATGAGTATTGGAGTTATAGATTAACAATATAGAATTTGTACAATACATCTCTTAATGGGTTTTCGGCACTTGATCATAAAATTCTCTGGCCAGAGTGTGTCAACATATTTAGTATGCTGAAAATGATCATTAGAGAAAACTAGTAAGTATCAAAGAACAAGATATAATTAAATTGATTGGACAATTGAGATATTGATTTAATTAACGATGTGGTACAAAGGATTATGCAGTAAAAAAATCAATGTGGTTTGGGACGAATTATTATTCGAGTATACAATTATGGAGGTCAGTTCCAATCTTTTAGTGGAGTAGATTTAGAATTAAATGATTGGGTTAGTTTAATTACAAGCCTAATTATTGTAGCCACTATTATATGTTTCCAAATGATCCACATGTTAGCTCATTTAATTGACTGCACCACTACTAAATTAATAAGCAAGATAACTAGCTATTTGGGTAAAAAATCTAAATATATCATTTAGTGGGAGGCTCCATTTAATATGCTTGTGTGTAAGGGACCTTATGTTATTTAATAAGGTGGGCCCCCTATAGAAAAAGCAAGTAAAATGACTTTTGGTTTTTATTATTTGGAGCGTAGCGTTTTCACTAAAGGGAGATATAAAAAGACTTATTTTCTTTAAAGAAAAAAGATAGAGTCGTATTATACAATTTAGAGAAAAAGAATTTTTCTCTTTAATTTTGAGAGAAAAATTTTCTCTTGCTAGTTGCTTTAGTAGTGATAAAGGTGCCCACACGTCAAGTGCAGATCAAATCTGAGTCATAACTTGGAAGATCTTTAGTGACAAATCGTGATTTAACAAGCATGGTGGTGACAGATCGTGATCTAACAGGCGTGGTGGTGACGGATCATGATCTAACAGGTGTGGTGGTGACAAATCGTGATCTGGGAGCCTAAATCAGTTCAACGGAAAAAAAACAAAGATTGTACATCTTCTCAGATTTTCAAGGTATGATTTCCAGAGTAAGAATTCTTATCTATTGTATGAGATCGGTTCTAAAAGTTTTTATTAAAATTTAAGAAACTAATTTTTCTCCAATAGCTTTCAGGGGAAGGAGAAAATGTTAAATTGCTTGAATAGTGCATGTGAAACGAAGAAACTTAGTTTTGAAAAATGGCTTAAAAAGTGCATTGTGGCCACCATATTGCTATTGCATGGAACTTTTGGTCTTGTTTCTTTAGGCCTTTTTAGACAAGAAGTCAAGTTTCACGAATCACGTTTGGACTACTTTATTTGCTGATTGGCATGGATCGTCCAAGAAAGTCTACTTTGTGCGCATGTTTTTGGTTGCCATATTAATACTATTTAGATAGTGCCTATCAAGTTTCATGAATCACGTTTGGACTACTTTATTTGTTGCTTGGCATGTTTCTTTAGGCCTTTTTTAGACAAAAGGTCAAGTTAATTTCATGAATCACGTTTGTAAGAATTTGTTAAGAGTAAGTAGTGTTAGTGTTACATGATGTGGCATTCATTGATTCTTTTGTGTTTTGTGTCTTGTCCTTCTCAATTAGCATACATCTAATCTTAAAAGGTTTTAGCCACAGAGCTTTTACCCTAAGTAATTTGACAAAGTGACACAATATTTATCAATTTTGAGAGATAAATTTTAATTTTACGGAATTACTAGCATAATTTAATTTTTAAGTTGTCAAGTTAGATCATGAGTTGATCAAGTCAATGAAATTAATGAAGAGTTGACTAAGTCAATGGAAAATTGTAGATAATTTCATTGTGTATTGTTTCACATGTTATATTTTTGTCACGTATACTTCTCTGCTAATTACCTAAAAATACTGCATACTAATATGTTTAAATGCCCAAATTCAATGAATAATAAGAGAGTATGTCCGAGTATACCTAAAAATTTTTTCAAACACAACCACCAAATGAAAATTTTAAATTAGAAAATATAATTTTTTAAAATTAAACTTATATTTTGTAAAACTTCAAATTCTATTAACCAATATAATATTTTTTAAATGAAAAAATTCGGCAAATATCTATCGACAAGAGGAGGGAATTAAATGATGATCTTGTCCCGTTGGGCTCAATATATGATGAACCCCATTTCATTACTTGCCCCTTTTAGCTTCCAACCTCACTTCATTAGAAAATTTTGGTTCAAAGCATGAGCAAGTGGTGGCCCATGATCATATGGGCTTTGAGCCGCAATATTTTATAATTTATTGGATCCTTATCCGATCTGGATATTGAATTTTCTATAGCCTTATCAGTTATCAAGCTCAATAATAATAATCTTACCATCTATTTCATTTGATTCTCAGCTGAAAATTAAAGTGCCATCTATTTCAGCTGCAGGCTTAAAAGCTTCTTTTGTTTGTCGTATTTGATTGAAATTGAATCATAGAATGATTAGAATCTAAGGCGTAAAGAAAAATGAACCAACGAGAATCTGCCATGGAAGCATCTAGAAAAATATTAAAGCCCCCAGTCTCAGCGTCTTACTCTGTTTTCTTTCTTTTATTTTTTCCAGGATCCCACAAACAGAATGCAATTTTGCATTTTGCTTGCACATAAATGTCATCTACTGCTCTTTTCAAATTTCCATGTAATTGCATTCATTTTATTTTTTTGCTGGTTGTTTCTCCATTAGACCAATTGCGAATCAAATTTTATCAAACATATAGAAAAATTTTATGTAAATTAGAAAATTATTGGTATGTGAGTTTGGATTTTGGGCGGGCTATTTAAATTCACTAATTTTATTTCAACACCCATTTTTTAATTAAGATAATTATCAAATTATAATTTATTATTTTAATTCACTCATTTCTAAAAAGTCATAAAATTACTCTTAATTAATTTTTTTTCTCTACTATAACCATGGTTAAAGCCTAAACTAATTTCTCTCTCTTTCTATTTTTCTTTTTTTATTCTTAGCTGCTAAATCAACTTTATTTTTTTCTTACTTTTTATTATAAGATTATTAGTTTTTACTTATTATCATTGTTCAAAGTTTGGGCTTCTTAGATTTGACCAAAACATTTAAAATAAATTCCAAGTGGTATAAAAAATTTTATTTTTTATTTTTACATGATGGGTATTATTCTATTTACTTTGTTTTAGATTATAATAAAGCTGAATTTGTTAATTTTTGAAGAATTTCATTTTATTCAATGCAATATATACTCCCATGTATTACAATAAATTTTTCATAAAGAAGGAGATGAAGGTAGAGAGAGCAACATCAAATAAGTAATTAATCCAAAGAATATATTTTAATAATTATGGCTTCTATTGAAGTAAAATTATGATTCTATAATTGAGTAAGAACACTTAAGACTTTTTCTAATAAAGGAGGTCATGAGGCTAAAAACTTAGGCGAGACAATCCCACAACATCATCATACTAACTTGGTGAGATTTTCAAATTTGAATTTGGCAAACATGAGCCGACAATGGTGGGATTGGCACTTGGAACTTAATTTTAATTGGACAGTCCTCTCTCTGACTTGCCAAAGTTAAATAGATAGCAACTCTATTGAAGTTTAAAATGAAAGGATATAGAACATATTATCAAAGAGATACAACTTGATCAATCAAAGTTGTATAAAATGAAAGGAGTGTATTTGTATAGCATTTAGACTCTTCTTAATCTCAAAATTCTAGACACTGTGCAACTCGACAAACATGTTATCAAATAATAACATTAACAAAGCAAAATGTATGGAAGGTACAAAATATATACCAATTACTTCATATATCAAAGCATCATACCATTCTTTAAAGCTGAGTTTTTCCATGGTATGAGAGTCCGTAAAAAATATAGCAGCGCCAACAGCAACTCCTACATCAATTGCTGCATTTGATTTGTTTCCTTCTGAAATGATAACGAAGACATAACGTTGTTCAGTGCATGTTTGAACAAGATGCATCGCCAACTGAGCCACAACCATTTGGTGGAGATAAATTTTAATTTTACAGAATTACTAGCATAATTTAATTTTCAAGTTGTTAAGTTAGATTATAAGTTGACCAAGTCAATGAAATCAATGAAGAGTTGACTAAGTCAATGGAAAATTGTAGATAATTTCATTGTGTATTTTTTCATGTGTTAGATTTTTGGCACGTATACTTCTCTGCTAATTACCACCCCGGTTCGAGCCTCAAGGGAGAGAAGAGGAAAATAAAAACTATTTGGATTTGGCCCACCCTTACTTTTTACAAAAGAAAAAAAAACTGATAATGAAATACATAACTTCCTAATAAACCCAAATCCTAATACATTCTCTAACTTCTTTCACTCTCAAGCTCCCAAAATTCACTCCATGCAGCTTTGCCAAGAATCTTAAATGTCGAATAAACCAAGTTCTTGTTGAAGTCAACAAATTGTTGGTGCAAATTTGTTGAAGTCAACAAATTGTTGGTGCACCAACAATTTGTTGATTTTGTAAAGCTGAAAAGAAAGAATGGGGGATGGATTTGAAAAATAATAATAATTAAAAATTATATTTTTAATTATTTTATTCTTAGCATAGTAATTCATTTCTTCTATAAATTGCACCAACAATTTGTTGATTTTGTAAAGCTGAAAAGAAAGAATGGGGGATGGATTTGAAAAATAATAATAATTTAATTATTTTATTCTTAGCATAGTAATTCATTTCTCCTATAAATAGCTAAGGATTTCATTCATTTGAAATCATCCCAAAATTGTTAAGCTTATAAGTTTCTAAGCTTTTAAGAGAAGTGAGAGAAGTGTGTCTGGGGAATTTATCTTTCTTGTAGAGTGTGAGAGTACTGGGTATATTTGGGTTTCTGGGAAGTGAGATTCGTTACTCAAATATTGTACTATATTAATTGTTAAATAAACAATTATTCTTTCTTGCCTCCGTGGATGTAGGTTTAATTACCGAACCACGTAAATTCTTGTGTCCTTTATTTTTCTGTAATTATTTGGTGCACTTGATTCCGCATTTCACTCACAACAAGTGGTATCAGAGCCGACGGTTCGTACTTGGGGGGATATGGTACTGTTCACGTATACGGTATTATTCCCGTATACGGTACTGTTCACATACGGTACTATTCATGAATACGGTAGAGACGGCCATTTGTACTTGGGAGACAATCTATTGTAAGTAGTGTGTATTTTTGCATGTCTAGGAAAGTTCTGTCAAAAAAGGCGATAAGAGTCTAAGGATTCTAGTTTTTAATTAAGATCGAGTTCCCGTCCAGTTTCCTGGGAACTTTCCTGGTGCATTTATTCACACGAAATTAACATCATAGAGACTGTTTTTCAAGTGGAAATAGTTCGTTGAGAAAATGGTAGAAGGTGAAACTTCCAGAATTAGGGAGAGATCTACCGACACTATTTCAGGAGACACTTCAGGTGGGAGGCGAGATTTGTCAAATCGCTATTCAGCACCTGTTGTAGGAGGCCAGAAGATCGATGTTGAAAAGTTTGATGGGAAAATCAACTTCGGCATGTGGAGGCACGAAGTTATGGATGCCCTTATTCAAATCGATCTCGATGTTGTTTTGAAAAATAAAAGACACTTGTATAATGAAGAAATTTATGATCGTATGAATGAAAAAACATATGGTCAGATCAGATCTTGTTTGACCAAGGAGGTGAAATACTTGGTGAAAGATGAGGAGTGTGCGGTGACTTTGTGGCGTACATTGGAGGAGAAGTACCTGGTGAAAAGTCCTGAAAATCGCCTTCATGCAATGAGCCAAGTATATGGTTTTCGAATGAAGCCTAGGGTGTCAATGCACGATCATATTTCAAGATTTGAAAATTTACTTGCTGATTTGAAGAATCTTAATGAAGATATTAAGGATGAAGTCAAGGCTATGATTCTGTTACACTCACTACTAGAGGAATATAGCCATTTTGTGACTACTTTGATATATGGGAAGAGTGAGATCGTCTTTAAAGATGTTTGCACAGCATTGACTAGCTTAGAGATTCGGAATAATGATAAAAATTCTGAACGAGCATCGTCTGAAGCTTTGGTGAGCAGAGATTGGGCGATGGAGAAACAGAAGAAGCGTGGTGGAAAGAATTCTCGATCCAAATCGAGAAGCAGAAATATAGCTCGAGATGAGTGTGCCTTTTGTCATGAAAATGACCATTGGAGGAAAGATTGTCTAAAGGCTCAAAAGAGAGATGGGAAGAAACCAGCAGCAGCAAACATGGCACGGAAAGATGAGGGCTCTGATTATTCACTAAGTATTACTCCTGTAGCATACGTAGCTAGTTCGAGCTAGTGGATACTTGATACTGGAGCAACCTATCATTTGTGTTCTATTAAGGAATGGTTTACAGATTTTCGTAATCTAGAATTCGGTGTAGTTGTGATGGGGAATGATTAACCTTATCTCACAATAGAGATAGGAACAATTCGGCTTAAAATGTTTGATGGAATGGTCAGAGAACTTAAAGAGGTTAGATTTGTTACAGAGATGAAGAAAAATCTAATTTCTGTGGGTGCTTTGGAAGCTAAAGGTTACAAAGTTACCATTGAAGATGGCACAATGAAGTTTACACATGGGGCTATGGTGATTCTGCAAGGGGTTCGGCATCACAATCTGTACTATTTGAAGGGAGATACAACTGATGAAGCAAATGTTGTTGAGATGCACATTGACACCACCAAGCTATGGCATGTACGACTGGGACATGCAGGAGAGAAGTCCTTGCAAACTCTGATGAGGCATGGACTCTTAAAAGGTACCAAAACTTGTAAATTAAATTTCTGTGAGCATTGTGTAGTAGGCAAGAAAACAAGGGTCAAGTTTGGTACAACTAATCACGATACTCGTGAGATCCTTGAATATGTTCATAGTGATGTATGGGGACCAACCAAGACTGCATCAATTGGTGGAAGCCATTATTTTGCTACATTTATTGATGATTTCTCTAGACGTGTGTGGGTGTACACCATGCGAGCAAAGGATGAAGTTCTAGAGATTTTCGTGAAATGGAAGAAATTAGTGGAGACTCAAACTGGCAGAAAGATCAAAGTATTGCGATCTGATAATGGGGGTGAATATACTTCTGATCTGTTCTTGCAAGTATGCCAGAACGAGGGTATTAAAAGACATTTCACGATGAGATATACTCCGCAACAGAACGGTGTGGCTGAGCGTATGAATCGTACTTTACTGGAGAAGGTACGGTGTATGTTATCTAATGCTGGTTTAGAAAAAAAGTTTTGGGTTGAAGCTGTGAGCTACGCAAGTCACTTGGTAAACCGGTTGCCTTCTGCTGCAATTGGAGGTAAAACTCCTATGAAAATGTGGTCTGGAAAGCATGCACAAGACTATGATTCTCTTCGTATATTCGGGTGTCCAGCTTATTATCATGTCAAAAATGGTAAACTGGATCCTCGTGCTAGAAAAGCTATCTTTATGGGATTCAAAGGTGGAGTAAAGGGCTTCAAGTTTTGGGATCTCGAAGACAAAAAGTTTGTGTGTAGTAGAGATGTCACATTTGATGAAGCTTCAATGATAAAAGCTTCAAGTTCTCAGCAGATGGAGAACAAGACCACAGAGGTATTGCAGCGGGTGGAGTTTGATGCAACTCCATATGTACCAGTTAGTTCTACATCAAAGAATAGTTCAACTATGGAGGTGACACCTAGAGTTGAAGAAGAGGTTGTTTCTTTTGATGTCCCACAAAATGAAGAAACAATTGATGATGTAGATGATGATAATTTTATAGCAACAAGGAGGCCAAGAAGAGAGATAAAGAAACCCGGATGACTTACTAAAGATATGGTGGTAGCCTATGCACTTCCAGTTATTGATGATGACATCCCCAACACTTTCGGTGAAGCATTACGCAGCAGTGAAAGTGATCAGTGGAAGCTAGCCATGGAGGAAGAGATGAAATCTCTCCATCAAAATCAGACTTGGGAACTTGTAAAGTTACCAAAGGGGAAAAGGGCTATTGGCAATAAATGGGTCTACACAAAAAAGCAAGGATCTCCGTATCAAACAACTCCTCGATACAAGACAAGGCTCGTGGCAAAAGGTTTTGCTCAAAAGGAAGGTATTGACTACAATGAAGTTTTCTCTCCAGTTGTAAAACATACTTCCATTCGTATCCTACTTGCCTTAGTTGCAGAGTATGAGTTAGAGTTGGCTCAGTTAGATGTTAAGACAACGTTCTTACATGGAGATTTGGAGGAGGAAATCTATATGATTCAGCCTTGTGGTTTCAGAGTTGTTGGAAAGGAGAATCATGTGTGGAGGTTGATTAAATCTTTGTACGGACTGAAGCAATCGCCAAGGCAGTGGTACAAAAGATTTGATCAATTTATACAAGGGCAGAAATTCACCAGAAGTGAACACGATCATTGTGTTTACTTTAGAAGACTGCCAGATGGAGCTTTCATTTATTTGCTACTCTATGTCGACGATATGCTTATAGCTTCGAAGAATAGAGATGAGATCGAAAGATTAAAGAAGCAGCTGGCTTCTGAGTTCGAGATGAAAGACTTGGGTGATGCACAGAAAATACTTGGGATGGAGATTTGTAGAGACAAGAAGAATGGGAGTGTATGGTTGACTCAAAAGTCTTATTTGAAGAAAGTGCTAGAAAGATTCGGTATGGATGACAAAACTAAACCGGTATGTACACCTCTAGCTCCTCATTTCAAATTAAGCTCTTCTTCATGTCCTAAATCTCAAGAGTAACGCGATTACATGGCTCGTGTTCCATATGCTAGTGCTGTGGGTAGTCTTATGTATGCTATGGTATGTACAAGGCTAGATATATCTCAAGCAGTAAGCATGGTTAGTAGATACATGCACAATCCGGGTAAAAGTCACTGGCTTGCAGTAAAGTGGATTCTCCGATATCTGTATGGGATAGTTGATGTTGGGTTATTGTTCAAGAAGGATTGTGGTCAACAATGTGTTGGGTATTGTGATTCTGATTTCGCTGGAGATCTTGATAGGTAAAGATCAACAACGGGCTACGTATTTACATTGGGTGGAGGTCCGGTTAGCTGGAGGTCAATTCTACAATCGACAATTGCTTTGTCCACTACAGAAGCAGAGTACACGGCAGCAACTGAAGCTGTAAAAGAAGCTATCTAGTTGAAAGGCTTGTTAGGTGATTTGGGAGTAATTCAGGAGAACATTGCGGTCTTCTGTGATAATCAAAGTGCGATATTCCTTGCGAAGAATCAAACATATCACGCTCGAACGAAGCACATAGATGTGAAATATCATTATGTGAGAGAGATCATCGAGAGCGGTGTTGTGTTGTTGAGAAAGATTGATATTAAAGATAATCCATCAGATATGTTGA
Source organism: Citrus sinensis (assembly GCF_022201045.2). NCBI lineage: Eukaryota > Viridiplantae > Streptophyta > Magnoliopsida > Sapindales > Rutaceae > Citrus > Citrus sinensis. The sequence continues at coordinate 10,080,335 of NC_068562.1, read as the reverse complement.
CGAAGGTAGTTTCTGGAGTTAAGTTTCAACATTGCTTGAAATTAATTCAAATCCTTCGATTGTGTTAAGATATGTCCTTCGGGAATTTTTTGAACTACGGTTGACTTGATCTCAAATTTTGGGTACGTAGGCAGTCATAGAGATGCAGCCACTTTGGGGATGATGGCTCGTTGGTAGTCGGCTCAGATTTGAAAAAATTTCGTCGAGGTGGAGATTTGTTGAAGTCAACAAATTATTGGTGCAAATTTGTTGAAGTCAACAAATTGTTGGTGCACCAACAATTTGTTGATTTTGTAAAGTCGAAAAGAAAGAACGGGGGATGGATTTGAAAAATAATAATAATTAAAAATAAAATAATTTTTAATTATTTTATTCTTAGCATAGTAATTCATTTCTCCTATAAATAGCTAAGGATTTCATTCATTTGAAATCATCCCAAAATTGTTAAAGCTTATAAGTTTCTAAGCTTTTGAGAGAAGTGAGAGAAGTGTGTCTGGGGAATTTATCTTTCCTGCAGAGTGTGAGAGTACTGGGTATATTTGGGTTTTTAGGAAGTGAGATTCGTTACTCAAATATTGTACTCTATTAATTGTTAAATAAACAATTATTCTTTCTTGCCTCCGTGGATGTAGGTTTAATTATCGAACCACGTAAATTCTTGTGTTCTTTATTTTTCTGTAATTATTTGGTGCACTTGATTCCGCATTTCGCACACAACAGTTTTGACATTTGCCTGCCCAATATACTTGACCTGATTATATAGCCAACCGAACAAATTTACTTAAGTTTAATCCTGAGAGTTTTAAAACAATGAAAAAGATGATATCTAGAGAAGGGTTCAGGTTCCACAGCTTCTGATGTGAGCAAAGTCTCGGCAACAGAATCTCTAAGCAACAGTTTATCACATCTAATTTAAGACAATAATACGGGCAGCCATCAAATCCTCAAATTTCCCAGAAGCAGCTATATGCAGCCATACATACGGCGGTCACTTGATAGCACCCCAAAATGCACGAAAGGAAAAGGAGCTAAAAGCGTTCCACCATTAAACTTATTCAAACTTACATGAATTGACATATGGCCCTAAGAATTATTGCATGACTTTTAAAATTCAGTGCTTCTTTTGAGCCTTGACCTCCTGCAAACTAGGCAAGCAGTGTCATAGGTTAGCTCATTGGCCTTCTAACAGTATCAGCTCCAACTTAACAAATAATTTCATTTTTAAAAAAATGAAATTGTGAATCACCTTTCTGCTAATAATTGTCTACACTTTATACGAATTTGCTGCCAACTGCTTCCAGGAAATGGTTTCATTTTCAAATATGGTGGCCGAAGAAGCTTTTTCCTGAACTCTACTTCTGTTTGTTTTTTAACTAGTACATATGCCGCCAAGTTATCAATGCAAACAGATGGAAATAAAGTATCAGTAACTTTAAAGTATTCCTGGTACAGAATTTGATTGAAATACTTTATGCTTTTCAATTAGAGAGCAAATAAAGACAGAGCAGGAGAAGAAATCACCAGAAACAGAGGATGATTGCAATTGCAAATCCCAGAACACTCAAGCTCTCAAAATTCACTCACACAAAAAACTATCTCATTATCCTTGCAAGTATCCTTGTCACCATACAAGTTTCCAGCAAACAAACTGAAATCTGAAGTTTACTGAAGTTTAATATTAAGAGTTTCAAAACAGTGAAAAAGATGATATAGTTGATGACAAAAACCTGAATTATCCATAGCGACAGGTTCGGGTTCAGGCTGATGAAAAGAACCGCAGCTTCTGACATGAGGACTTTCTCGGCAATAACGTGGGGAACCATCAAATCGTAAAATTTCCCAATAATGCAATCATATTTACGGCTGTCACTTGATAGTACCAAAATGCACCGAAAGATACAGAAGCTAACTATGTCCAACCATGAAACTTATTCAATGTTTAGGAAGAACTTGGTGAAAGGAAATGGTTCATAGTCTGAATGAAGGCAAGATTGCCGCAAGAAGTAGAATACTTTTCTTTGAGTTATGCTTCAGTTTGTCTTGTAACAGATGGAAATAAAATTTCACGAATTATATAAATCAGCCAAAACGCGTAGAATTATCTGAGTCTCGCCTTTCACTAAAATCTTCTCTTTTCCACAGTCATGCCCTGCTGCCTGCTTCACATACACATTTATCACCAAAGAAATTGAACATTTATCAATCAGTTGATCAAAAGCCAAATTACTGGAGTCTTGTGAATCAGGCGCTGGTTCAAAGAAAACAAGGCTGAATTAGGTAACAAAGGTTCATTTGTCTAATGATACTTTATCAATCAGTTATCTGAACGACATGAAAAAATATTTTCATTTGTCCAATGATATTTTGTTACTCTTTTTTTTTTTTTAAAAAAAAAGGTTCGTTGTATTATTATTATTATTTTTTAAAAAAAAAAACAAAGGTTCGTTGTTATATCATCAGTAGTGGACAGAGTTTCTGTTTTGCGCTCTTGTCCCTTAACTTCAGCAAACTTCAGATTTCAGTTTGTTTGCGCGTAAACTTCAGATTTAATTCCTTGTTCGAGATTTGGAGTTTGATAGATCTGTCTTCGTTCGAGATTTGACCACCATTCCAGCACTCAATTTGGGCATGAAAATGTGTGGGCACTCAATTTCGGCATTGTTTGATTTGTTTCCTTCTGAAATGATAACGAAGACATAACGTTGTTCAGTCTAACTCCTATTTCATAAAATGGAATTGGCTCTACGGTGCATGTTTGAACAAGATGCACCACTCTACTCTTTCAAGCATCCTTCCACTCCCAAATAAAAAGGTCGATCCCATTATATCATTAGTGCTTTTTACTGATAATAATAGAGCCTATAGTGCGTGCACTGATTATTTTTGGGCACTCTACTGAAAACCAGTAGCGGAGACATCAAGCGAAGATCTTTGAAAGAGCCCAAATCATAAAATGTATTGTTGGTTTTCTTCTCAAAATAAATATTTCAAGAAAAACTTGCAAAAAGTAAGTAGTAATTTCCCCAAATGGAGGTGGAGGAGAAAATGGCAGGGATCTTGGGCAAGGCTCTGTGGTAACTGGACCACACAGATTTTAGTTGTTATCAAAACTGCAATTGGCCCCAAAAAAAAAAAAATTGTTCATTTTTGTATTCATGTAAGGCACTATCAACAGACACCAGGGATTGCAAGCTATCATATAAAAGAAAAAATAAAAAGTCATTGATCCGTAAATTTCTAGCTTCAGGTGAGAAATGAATCTCCTCATAAATAACAAAATAAAGTTAACAGCCAAACAGAGCTGGAATGAACGGCATTAAATAATTATTCAAATAATAGTTGGGGAAATGATCATACAGGAATTGAAACTGTTCGAGTAAAGATCCAAGCTCTGCAATCTCGTTGTTAGAATAACGTGATGATAATTGATGTTAAATCTCCGTGCATTAAATAATCATTAAAGTAGATTTGATTGCACTAAACTCTTAATCAAGTTTTCATGACCACGTTATCTACCTATCTAGTTAAAGCTTTGCTACACTAAATTAATGAAAATTGGAGAGTGAATTGTAAATCACTTGCTGACAGACGATCAAATTACCGATTATACTCAAACAATCAAGCAATTAAACCAGTAAAATCATTCAATGATTGATAAAGTACGGAAAGGTAATCAAATTACCGATAGAAACATACAATACATGTAGGTTTTAAGCACGAATGAGCTACTTATAGAATAAATCAGAACACTCTACACTAATTACGAATACTGGCTCACAATATTTGGTGCCCCACTTGCCAGCATGGCATACCGTTACACAGCAGCAGTCTTGCGTCTGTAACGACCTTCTAACAGTCTTGAGTCCAAATACTTTGCTACACATGAGTGCAGCCAATGAGCTGTGGTCCTTCGTTAGCCATTATCATTATTCCCTTTACTCACTTCCACTGCACCCTCCATACTCCTCATGCATCATTACCCTCTATTCCTTTGACTTTAACCGCCCCATCATTCCTCTCCTCTTCTTCAAAAACTTCTTCTTCCTCTACAGCCTCATAAACATCCCCTTCTTCATCTTCTTCTTCTAATTCTCTGTCATGTTCCTCTTCTTCTTCTTCATCATCATCATACTCAGCTGGAGTACCACCTTGGCCATCAGATTCAATGTAAGAGTGAATCTGGACCCTTCAATTCATTCGACGCTCAAATTATGTATATTATTAAATTCGAATAAAAGGAAATTAATGATTTATTAGATAGTAGTATATTATTAAATAATTAAATAAAAATCCCATATTGAGTAGAGTTTTCGATGTCATTTAGATAGTTTAAAACAATGAAAAAGTGATTAAGATTGAATGACTTTAATTATTAAGATCATAATTTTGATTAAAGGGAAATTAAGGATTTATTATTTAATTTGAAATTTGTACTTATTAAATATTATTTGTAAGATCGATATATTTCCCATAATTTACAAGTTGTCTTAAATAATATCGTGTCTTGTATAGTATAATCTTTTCGTTCCCACATTGGCAATTTTTCAAACTAATTACTTATGTTGAAACAATTTTATGATGCTTTAAAGTTCACTAGTTCATAATTGGCATGGGAAAAATTATATTGGAGCATTTATATTCAAGGTTTTTTTTTCACTTCATTCTACTTTCTCTACAAATATCACTAGTATTTATACGAAAATGTTTCATTAAAAAGAATTTTAATCATATGTCAACAATATTACTCAGAATATTATTTTTTTCCCTCAATTAATATGTAAATGTGTGAGTTTGTGCGTATCAGTCTTGGTGTCTCAAGTATGTATTTCTTTTTTTTAAATATTTTTTATAACTTTTCAGTGGTATTATCTAAAATATTTTTTTACGAATCTCGCTTATTTTCTATACTTCACAAGTTTAATATGGAACCATCTAGCATTGACATACATGGATTTATTTGTATTTGTTTCATCATTAAAATCAAATGTACCTTGATGGATTATAAAAGTAATATATCACCTATACAACATTTACACAACAATTGTTTTTACTATTTTCTTTATAGATTTTCATACACTTTCGTTAATCAAATTTCATGGGATAAATCCAATTCGTACGTGATGTCTTCTTCCAATTTTATTACAAACCACTATAATATACATGTTTTATTGCCGATAAATTGCTTAGTAAATATTGTGCCTTAAGCAATAGAAAATTAATCTCTGTGAATAATGAGTCGGATTGTAAGTCGGGTTATAAAATTAATGAGTCGGGATCCAGTCCATTAAGTAGGCCTTTTGACACACTGAAAATTTCTCATAAAGCTCTTTTTTTTTTTAAACTAAGTGTATTTTAGAAAAGAGTAATGATACAGCCACAAACTTTTGTACAAACTTATTGTATACAAACTAACGTGTCATTAATTCATTGGTTGAATGAAAATATAAAATAATAAAAACAAATCATGTGGGTCAAGTGATATTTAATTCAACCAATCTTATCATGCCACGTCAGTTTGTACAAAATAAGTTTGTACAAGAATTTATGACTACATCATTACTCTTCAGAAATAAAATTAAAAAGGGTGTTATAAAGATTTTGGTGGAGGTATTGAAATACTTAGCAATCGGTCAGCAACAAGAAGCATTTTCCTTTGTTGTCGAACGCAAACTGGTTAATTCGGTTTTCACACAGATGTTGAGACAACACGTGGCAACCTTAGACACGTTTCTTCTTACTTACGGTGCTACGCAGCATTGCAAGACTCCTGACAAAAAATACAATATTTAGGCCAATTAATTAAAAAAAAATAAGATGACCATGGAAATAATTGATAGTCTTATTTTTAAATAATAAAATAATATTTTTCGTCCTCTTCATCATCAAACTCATGATTTTCCAGTACTAATTAGTTTACAATCTTTGGTGCCATCTCAACAATCTGTTATAGCAGCACACTTGCCAGCATGGCAACAGCCTTGCAAGTTGCATCCGTAACAACCAACAGTCTTGAATCCCAAAATATTCTGTCAACTGAGTGCAGCCAGTGAACAATTGTTTCAAAAGAGGGATAAAGTGAATCAAGTAAAGTGAGAGCCTAAAAAACATAACTAGATAAGTGAATGTACCCTTTCAAGCTCTGTTCAGAATAGAGTTAAAACAGTTAGTAACAGATAGATCTTAATTTATAGAGACACATCACAACCATGGGTTTTTGAAAATGAATTTTTGAAAGGCTAATTTGGGTAATACTTGAGTGTCATTTGAACATTACAGATGGATAATATGCGTGTGATAGTTTTATCGTAAAGCATTGGCTTTTTCATACCAAATAAAACCCACATTACCTGACGTGGATGAGAAAAGTTGACGGCAAATTGCCCAAGCCAAGTAAACAGGACAAAAAATGGGATTAATTGTCTTTCATGCATCAAATGACATTAATGCTTGTTGACACTGTTTGTTTTCTGATCTTTAACTCGAATTGGTCTTTTTCCCAAATTATGGCTCACATGGAAACACTTATCGCTTAGATTCGGCTAATACGGAAACTCTTTGAGCTTCCAATTACCTTGCCGCAATAATTCTCTTCTAAAGAAGGTACTAGCAGCTACCCCATTGAGTAAATTATGCGTGCTTTATACGTTATATTGAGTATAACATTGCTGCCAATACTTTAAATGAGGACTATTTTTACTTGATTGTTATAGAGATGATGACGAAAATAATATGTTCACCCAGAAAACGAATGAGAAAGAAGAAAATATGTATATAAAAGTATAATGTACATGCAATCCTAGAGAATTTTGTACCCAATAAAATTGAATGACCATGAAAATACAGCTATCAGCTATCAGTTAAAAATCAACACTTATATACACATGGAAGATCTTTATTACAAGTAAATAGAAACGTAAAATACAATCATTTGGTAATATTGGTAGAAATTAATTTTTATCGGTGAATTTGTGAAGACACACCAGAAACACGGCATAAAGTTAATATATTGGTGCCACCTAAGCAACCTATTGTATTTACAGGTACGCTCTAGATTGATTCCTAATAATTAGCTTAGTTATCGGTGCTAGCTCAGTAATCTGTACAATACACTTGCCGGCATGGCATACAGTTAAAAGAGGAAGAAGCTGTATTAAGTGAAGTCAAAGTATAAAAAGTAATCAATCGATAATTTTGATTAATTTTTGTATCCGTGATTGATAAAGATACATCACAACCATGGCCATGGGTTTTCAAAATGGTATTTATAATTATCTTATTTACCAAAGTATTCATAATTTTACAGACACCAAGCAAAAAGAAAAATAATTAAATCACGCTAATCTTTTTATAGTAAATGGAAGACCATATTTTTGCAATAAACCCTTGACTCATAATTAATAGTTATTCAAATTAGGAAAATTAAACAAAATGAGAAACAAGACAAGTTGGTAATTATTTTTATGTCTAACCTACACTAAATAGATTTGCACTTAAAATTTTTAATACAAACATAAACATTATGTTTTCTATCATACACTTCATTCTTTTACTCATAGTAACATGACATATATCAATTATCTAAATATGAAAAAAATTAATCATTCTATCTATTTTATTTGAAGTTCAAATTTTTATCAATTATACAAATTAAACGATTTATTGGGTTATGTCTCGTTCATCAATTAACTGAATTTTAACAAATTTTAAAGGATTGGCCGCCGAGCTGAGCAAGAAAATTCTTTGCGTGTCAAATAAAAAAGGGAATTATTGTTTTGTTATAGAAGTATTCATTTTCATTGAATGACTTAAACAGTGCTCAATGGGACAGATTGTTTGTCATATTAAGCATTCATTGAAAATGAAAAAGAAAAATATTCGCTGAATGAATTTAATAGTGCCTCATTAATATGATAATTGTGTTGTTTTACACACACCACCACACACATATTTTGAGTGACACTGAACCGATTCAATTGGTTGGATTTTCAATTTAGTTTAATCGGTAATTTTGCTTTACATTCCATTAGTTTTATCCAATGTCCCATGGCCATAACGTTCATACAGTTTGTAATAAAAGCCATCCTATCACTTGACTTAGTTGGCAGGGGTTTGTTTGGAAATACAAATATTTGGGGACACGTGGGACGGGGAACATCTTTTAAGTTTAAATTCGGACATGAGAGTTAAGAGGTAGGTTTGTTAGAGGAACCTAAGGTGCGAAGAGAAATAGACCAATGAGATTCTGCCATGAAAGCCTCTAGGAAAATTTCCATTAAATGAGTTTATTCTATTTTATACTGGTTGTTGCTGCAGTGTTTGAAAAAAAAATAATAATAATTTAGACGAATTGAGAACAATATGATGTGTTGGGAAGCTGAAAGTTTCAAAGATATATAAAAGAATTGTAAAACAAGCGATTGTTTGTCATTTTAAGCATTCATTGAAAATGAAAAAGAAAAATATTCATTGAATGAATTTAACAGTGCCTCATTAATATGATAATTGTGTTGTTTTACACACACACACACACACATTTTGAGTGACACTGAACCGATTCAATTGGTTGGATTTTCAATTTTTTTTGGAATAGTATTTTTTTATATGGTAAAAATCTTTTTTAAAAGTTTGTAATAGACCTCAAATTTATACATAAGATTTAACCCACTTTGACTTGTTTGTAAGTTCTAATTGTGATATAGGAATTTTTAATTATGAATCGTAAAGGATTGAGAATGATCGTCTAATAATTCGAACCCACCAAGAACTGAGCCACAGCATTATAAACCCTACAACTAAAACCAAAGAATACTAGCCCTTAATTACAACAGTTAAGAATCATATTTTGTTAAGCCAACTTTATTACCTATATAATTCAACTAAATGAGAGTGATCTAAGTGTAACTATCGTCATCTTGGATGTAAAAATAAAAATTTATTGATGTTCTAAAGTGACTCATTTTCATCATAATTTTTGCATAAAGTATCAAAAATGAATTTTAGTGCTAAAGGAGAAAAAAGTTGAGGGAACCTAAAAATTTACCAAAAATTTGTGGAGACAAGAAAAGGGCAATAATTCAATATCTTGTCACGTTAGACCCATTGACCCAATATCTTATTTGCCGTTTATTTAGCCCTGTTCACAAGTCGATAAACAAGAAGACCGCGGGTGACAGGACAGAGTACTTTGTTTCTTAAAACAACAATTCTATGTTTGTAGAAATAGACAACTAATACTCTAGAAAATCATGGATTGATGGTGTTTGGGGATCATGAAAATGAAAGAGAAAGTGAAAGAAAAAGGAATAGAGAAAATCGTTATTAGAAGAAACAGAAACCTATGATACACTATAAAGGTTCTAAGCTCGAATGAGCTATTTATAGAATAAATCAGAACACTCTAGACCAATAACTAATATTAGCTAAAAACATCCGGTGCCACCTCAGCAATCTGTTAAGAGTGCACTTGCGAGAATGGCATACAGTTACACAGCAACAGCCTTGCATTGTAACAACCTTCTAACAGTCTTGAATCCAAATACTCTGCTACACTTGAGTGCAGCTGATAAACTGTGCCCCTTCCTTAGCCATAATATGATCCCTGTGATGAACCTAATACTCCCAACATATACAACTTTAATAAAGGTGACAGACAAGATGAAATCAAGTGAAGTTAAAGCATAAAAGACATAATCAGATAAGTGAATCCCTTCATGCTCTGTTCGAAATAGAGTTTAAAACAATTGACAATTGTTGGGAATTTTTGGTTCCCACCCAAGATCTCCGCTAGCAATACGTCAAATAAATAACAAAAAACAAAATACAATAGAGAATACTCTAATCACACAACACAAGAGTTACCTGAAAAACTCTATTACCGAAAAATTGTTACAACCTCTCTCTCAAATTATTTTATCTCACATCCAAACCCCAAGTAAACCCAAAGCTTCCCACACAATCACTGCACCCTCTCTTCACTAACTCTCTTGTTATTCACTTCCATCTCTCTTTTGGCACTTCAATGAGTTTCCGATTTACAGATCTTGCAGCTTTTCTCATTGTCAATGAAAATGGTCCAAAATCCGGATGAACAAATCTAGCAGCCACCACACCAGCTTGATAATTTGGGCCAAGCGTGTTGACATTTTACCATACCTTTGATGAAGCATTCATTGTGTATGCATGGGAGTCTTTGCATGGATTAGCACTCATCCATTCATTCAATGCAAGAGAAATCTAAGAGATAATGCCAGCAATTAATGCTCAAATGAAGCTAATTAAATTTCCAGCAGAACGCACAGAAATTTTTAGTTTTCTTTCTCAAATTTTGTCTGCAAATGAACATTAAACTATTCAAGTCACTGCCATCCGACAGCAATTGACAGAACTTGTATTACTGAATTTAGAGACACATTACAACCATGGCTTGAAAACATAATTTTAAGCAATAGTACATGATCATTTTGAACATTACAAATGGATATATAATTAATTAAGTGTAAGATCCATGCACTTCAAGTAATAATCTACTCACATTTGACAGAAAGCATTTAGCAATCCACAAACACTAATACGTACCTAGCTGCATAATCAGTAGCCATCTTCAAACTAAGACCAAACCCAAAACTAGATATCCTACTCCATATTTGCTTCAATAGCTCGTATTAACCACTTAACTATGCCAAACAGAAACCTATCTAACACTTCATCACTCAAACTAAACCCAAAAATTCTACACTACACACTTTGAAATAGACAAGCCCTATTAAAAATACAGAAAGCACGGATAATGCTATCATAGCCCATGATTAGCTCGGCATCTATCTGTCAAGTAATTTAGTATGCTTTGTACCTATTAATTATATTCCACAAAGCACAGATGTTTATTTGAGAACTTTCTCTCCTTTCAACCTACTAGGCCAAAAGCCTTCTACACAGATTCCAGCAAACAATCATTATACAGCACCAAAACTTGAGACTGGATTAATTGACAAGCCCTAATGAAAGTAAAGCTATTAGCTATTTATAAATTGTCACTCAAATCAAATAATACCTGTGTCGACCTGCAACATTGTCCCATAGCTATTAGCTATTTATAAATTGTCACTCAAATCAAATAATACCTGTGTCGACCTGCAACATTGTCCCATATAAAAAGCCCCAGCTGCTGTGCAAAAGGCTCATTACTCTCCTTCTTCTCTTCCTCCATTCCCTCCTCTGCTGCATCATTCTTTTAGCACCATTGCGATTATCATTATTCCCTTTACTCACTTCCACTGCACCCTCCGTACTCCTCATGCATCATTACCCTCTATTCCTTTGACTTTAACAGCCCCATCATTCCTCTCCTCTTCTTCATAAACTTCTTCTTCCTCTACAGCCTCATAAACATCCCCTTCTTCATCTTCTTCTTCTAATTCTCTGTCATGTTCCTCTTCTTCTTCTTCATCATCATACTCAGCTGGAGCACCACCTTGGCCATCAGATTCAATGTAAGAGTGAATCTGGACCCTTCAATTCATTCGACGCTCAAATTATGTCTCCTCCTCATCATCCTCGCTTGTTTCCCTTCTGCGCATAATGAGAGAGTGTTTCACTTCATCTGGATCGCTCTCATACTCATCCACAGCCTCGGCTTCCCGCAGGAATGTGGACACTTTGAACTATTGGAAGCTCTGAATCTTTATCCTCCTCAACCTCCTCATCGCTGGCTTCCCTTCTGCGCATCGCAAGAGAGCGTTTCACTTCATCTGGATCGCTATCATACTCCTCCACCGCCTCTGCTTCTTCCGCAGCTGCGGCCGCCGTTGTAGTATCGCTAGCCATCAATTAATTATTAAACGCCCAATCGTTTTATGAATTTTAATTTTAATTTTATAAAAATATTCGAAATCGCACTTAACCCTTCAAACTGAAACCGTAACTAGAGGAAATTGCGCTCAAGCAAAACCAAATAATCTGAAAATCCCTAAAATTCCAAATTATTTTCAGAACCGAACAACAATTGAAGGATACGAGACAAGCAAAATCCCCTAAAAAATACTAAATTTTGAAGCGAATGCTCGACAATTGAAACCCTAGAGAGTTTAAATTGAGATTTTGAAGGATTGGGACCTAGGTTTAGCGATTCTTGAGAAACCCTAGATTTTCAGGGAACGAGGAGAATTTTTTATAATTTCCCCTTTTAAATAAAGACTAAGGATATGTCGTCATCAGACATCAGTCGAATGGAGGACAGTATTTATATGAGTAGAGTGAAGGTAATTATCTTGACTTGGTGAGGGTTTCTTTGGAAATATGAAGAAAGTTCGGGGATTGGTCAGAGAGTGACACGTGGAATGGGAACATTGTTTAGCTTCTGGCGTAAGATAATAAGATATGATACGGTCACTAATCACTATGAGGTAGTACATTTGCTTGGCCACAGCCAGTCAGCCACAGGCTTATTAACGCTTATTATATTTGTTTTGTAGTTGTGTTTGCTTCAAATTGAATCTTGAATCTTGAATCTTGAAGTTGAATCTAAGGCGTGAAGAAAAATGGACCAATGAGATTATGGCATAGAAGCATCTAAAAAAATATTATGATGTGTTTACTTCTCGAATTGGAAATCGAAATTATTAACATCATTTTACTTCATAAATAAATGTACCACAATTACTTTTAATCATTATATCAAGTCATGATGATAACTGTAGCTGAATCCAATGGTACTACAGTTGCACCATAATTTTGTCTCACAAATAAATATAAGAATTGGAATCCAAATAGTAAGACCCACATCAAATTAGAAATAGAAAATGAGAGACTGTAGTAGTAGTAGTAGTAGTGGTAGTAGTGGTAGTGGTGGTAGTGGTGGTAGTGGTAGTAGTGGTAGTAGTAGTAGTAGTAGTAGTAGTGGTAGTAGTAGTGGTAGTGGTAGTAGTAGTAGTAGTAGTAGTGGTGGTAGTAGTAGTAGTAGTAGTAGTAGTGGTAGTGGTAGTGGTAGTAGTAGTAGTAGTGGTAGTAGTAGTAGTAGTAGTAGTAGTGGTAGTAGTGGTAGTAGTGGTAGTAGTGGTCGTAGTAGTGGTAGTAGTGGTGGTAGTAGTAGTAGTAGTGGTAGTAGTAGTAGTAGTAGTAGTAGTGGTAGTGGTAGTAGTAGTAGTAGTGGTAGTAGTAGTAGTAGTGGTAGTAGTAGTGGTAGTAGTAGTAGTAGTAGTAGTCGTGGTAGTAGTAGTAGTCGTGGTAGTAGTAGTAGTCGTGGTAGTAGTAGTAGTCGTGGTAGTAGTAGTAGTCGTGGTAGTAGTAGTAGTACTAGTAGTAGTGGTAGTAGTAGTGGTAGTAGTGGTAGTAGTAGTAGTAGTTGTGGTAGTAGTAGTGGTAGTAGAGACAACAATTACCAAATGATTTTTTAGTAACTTGTAATAGTGCATTATAATTTTAAGAGAAAATAAACATATTAATTTGAGTAAAATTTATTCCGATTCTGATTCATACAAATTAAATAAACAATTCATTTTTATTCTAATTCCTTATTTCGATTCAAGCTCATTCCAATTCTAACTTATTCTGATTCCCATTTAGTAAAGACACCATTAAAGATGACAGAATCAGTGTATCATATTGGTTTATTCATTGTCTTTTAAGAGACCCACAAGCCATATGCAATTTTTGCTTCCATTAAATATCCATTTGTTAGCTTACATTACATTGTATTATATTGCACTAAAATATTATTTTCATGCTAACTCATATTTGGTTATAATTTTTTGTTACATTGCACTGCATTATAAATGTGGTTAATATAATAAAAGGTGTATAAAATAATCTCATAGGGGTAAGATTTAGACTATAATACATTAGAATACTATTTATATTTTCAATATAATCATTTATGTTTTATTATTTAACTAATTATAATAAATTTAAATTAGTAAATAATAATTTATGTTTATATGTAAATAAAAAATTAATTTAAATAATAATATAACATACTAAAACCTAAACATTTATTAAATAAATGATAATACATTATCGAATATAATTTTAGTATTTAATATAGTATAAAATTCTAGGTAAAAATTATGAATTAATGTTAATATTTAATTTAAATGATTTTTATATTTAATTTAAATGATTTTTATATTTAATTAAATTAATTTTTATATTTAATTTTAAAAAATGATTTAAGCTACCAATAATATTTAAAGTGGGAACGAAAAGATTATAATATAAAAGATTAATAATTTCAATAATTTTAGACTAAGTTGCTAGTTCTGACAGCCAAACATAACATTGGATGAAATTAATTTTTTAGTTCCAAAAATATAATCCAATCCCAAAATTTATCCATGCTCCCTACGTAGCCTTACTAACCAATTATGATAAAATTGAGGCCTTTATATGAGTTACAAATAAATTTTCAATATCAAGATCAAAGTCACTGCAACATTGAAAAATGAAAATCTAATTTTAGGCCGTTTGTGATTTCAAGCATTTGTTTCATTTGCAGTTTCCGATTACCTTAAAACAAAACATTTGAATGAATTAATATTGAGTAGAGTTTTCAATGTCATTTAGGTAATTAAAAAAATGAATAAGTAATGGACATTAAATGACTTTAATGATTAAGATCACACTTATGATTAAAAGAAGATAAAGGGTTTATTTTTTATTTGAAATTTTCATTGCATAGACTCAGTCTAATTGACATTTTAAATATTTGGAAGATCAAAATATTTCTCATAATCTGTAAGTCGTCTTAAATGATATCATGTCTTATATATGTAGTTTAATCTTTTAAATCCCATTGTAGACATTATTGGCAATTTTTCAAACCAATTAATTGTGTTAAAACAATTTTATGATGCTCTAAAGATCACTGGTTCATAAGTTGCATGTGTAAAATTATACTAGAGTATTTATATTTAAGTTTTTTCACTTCATCATACTTTCTCTGTAATTATCACTAGTATTTATACGAAATGTTTAATTCATAAGAATTTTAATCATATTTCAATAATATTACTAAAAGCTTTTTTTCAATTGAAAATTACTTAACTAATAAAAATAAATTAATTTATTTCTTATTTTAATTTAAAATTCAGTTAAATACTTAAATGAATTATTCTTTTAACAAGTTTTTTTATTCTCACTCCATTCTATATTTTATATTTATATTTTAAATTAAAAAATATTTTTTAAAAAAATTATAGGAGTTTAGAGTTATGGAGATATAAACTATATAATAAGAAGAAAATAATTTAATAGTTTAGAACTTGTAAATATTTTGTAATAAAAATTTAAGAGAAATATATTTTTTAGGTTGAAATTTATGAGAAAAAGATTAAATTCCACAAATGGATTTATTTTTTTAAATTAAACTGAATGGATTATAAAAAATAAAATTAAAAAGTGGTGTTGTAAGGATTTTGGAGGAGGTAATGATTGAAAACTCCACTCATATCCATTTTATCAAATGGCTGGCAAACAGTCGCTCATGTCAAATTGAAAATTTGAAATATTCACGAGTAATATTTTCCTTTATCAAAGAGGAAGCATGAAACCTTGAGCGAAGATTAATGGAGAAAATTGGAGAACATGTAGACAAATAAGATTAATGAAAAGAATTTTTCCTATTATACAAGAGACTTGTTTGTTGCTGTTAAATTGCTCTTGACTCCAGGTTCAGAAAACAACCATAACTACTAATACTCTTACACTTTATTATTGAAGTTATTCACTATGAAGATTAGAATTTCATTATCTAACATAGAAAAGAAAATTAATTTAAAATTTTCTTTTGATGAACCTTGATAGTATTACAGAAGCTTTATTGAATAAAAATAAAAAGGATACGTCTAATTAGGGGAGGACATAATCAACCTTACCCCCAAAAACAAACTACATACAAACCAACAAAAACATAAAGGAGCAAGAAAAATACATGCATGCAAATTAAAGAAACAGAGAAATAAACATGAGCAAGAGCAATAACAAAACATATCAACGAAACTTGTATGAAGGATAACCGTTCAAGTTTCTGAAAAGGATAGCAAGCAATTAAGGAGGGGCAGAATCAATTTAAATTTGATTGTCTTATACATATGCCTCCAACATTTCTAAGTAATGAGTCTCTAATTTTTAAAAGCTTTTTTACAATTTCTTTTGCATTGATTCTCTGCTCAGGAGATTCCACAGTGCACGCCATAGCCAAATTGAAGATAAATGACACACATTGCTCTTTTGCGGCAAAATGTATGTCCTCCTGCCTTAGTAAATTAGCATCAACAACTTCCATAGTGGAAATGGGTAGCAGTTCATTAACCCAATGCTTTAATGTCATTTCTCCGTTAAAAATTTCATCTGTGGGTTTCTTCCCAGTAAAGGTTTCCATTAACATAATCCCGAAGCTATAAACATCTCCATTTGCGGATACTCGTCCTTCTCTTCCATACTCTATGAATTGCAATAGTTACATAGTAAGATATATCATTAATAAGAATTTCCTCATCTAATGAAGATCATGAAACATAAATAACTTATTAGGAAGTTTACAAGAAATAGAAAATTTTTATATTGAACAAACCTGGTGCCATATAGCCGATTGTGCCAAGTGTTTGCGTTTGAGTCATAGATTGATCTTCTCCAATTAAGAGCTTCGCGATGCCAAAATCACTCAAATGAGCAACCATATTATCGCCTAACAATACATTGCTGGGCTTTAAGTCACAATGAATTACTAGAGCTGAACAACCAAAGTGCAGATATTCTAAAGCTGATGCAACATCTATCATTATGTTCAATCTTTGAAAAATATCCAAAATGCAATTACTTGAATACAGATACTTCTCCAAACTTCCATGAGGCATGTATTCTAATACCAATGCTTTAAACTCTTCATTTGAACAACTACTAATAACTTTGATAAGATTTCGATGGCGAATACTTTTCATCATTTCACATTCAACATCGAAACTCTTGAACGCTCTTCCACATTGCAAATTGAAAACTTTCACTGCAACCTCCATCCCGTTCCCAAGTCTTGCCTTATAAACAGAGCCAAAACCTCCTCTGCCGATTAGATTGTTTTCACTGAATCCGTCTGTTGCTCGACAAAGTTCTAGGTATGAAAATTTTCTCCACGTTGCTACTAGTGACATATTAGCATCATTCGATGGTTGTTTTCCTCTCTGTCGATATCTTAGGATCAACCAAATGACTACTATCAATAATGTAGTACTCAATGGCAAGACAATCCCTAGGAGAAGAGAATTTTTCCATGATGTATGGTGGATGCTAGTTTTGCATGGCGGGACTTGTAAATTGGGTGAACCACATAATAATTCATTTCCCTCAAATGATTCAGCTGAGAAGTTTGCAAAAGATCCTCCCCTAGGAATTTCTCCTTCTAGCTTGTTGAAAGAAAGATTTAGGTCTTCAAGATATGAGAGTTTCTCTAAAGATGTAGGAATAGCCCCAGAGAGATTATTATTGGACAAATTCAAAGATTTCAAACTTATCAAATCACCAAATGAATCAGGAATCGATCCTCGCAATCTATTATATCCTAAGAAGAGATATTCTAGATTTTTTAAGCCTCCAATTTCTGTTGAGATAACGCCTGAAAAATTATTCATCGAAAAATCAATTACAATCAAAACCTTCAAATTTCCAATCTCTAATGGGAGTGGGCCGGTCAAAAAATTTGATGAAAAGTTGAGTTGCAAGATATCCTTAAGGTTCCAAAAAGTTAAGGGAATAGAAGTTAACTTATTGGAACCCAACGACAGTATCCTCAGAGAAGCCAGATTACCGAAGCATGTAGGGATTGATCCATAAAGCTTATTGCCGCCCAGCTCCAATCTATACAGTTCAGCCAAACGACAAATATCGTCTGGGATTGATCCTTCTAATTTGTTATCTCCAAGACCCAAACCTTGAAGCTTTTGTAATTTGCCGAGAGTAATCGGAATTGATCCATTCAATTTATTGCCTCCTAAAATAATGGTTGTCAAGTGGGTCAAGTTGCTGATCTCTTCAGGGATGCCGCCACTAACATTACAATTGGACATGTAAAATTCTTTCAAAGAATGAGAAAGATTACCGATAGACGTCTTAGGAAGAATGCCATCCAGTGGATTATCTGATAAGTCAATAAATCTTAAAGAATTGCAATTTGACAACGAGGATAAAAAGCTCAATTTTGGAGTTGAAGATGTCAAATAATTATCTCGTAAACTAAGCCACTCAAGGTTTCTTAAGTTGTCAAATGTGTTGGGAATAAAACCGGAGAATGAGTTGCTGTTCAAATCTAGTCTAGAGAGCTTAGAAGTATTAAAGATGAAATGAGGAATTGTGCCACTGAAATTATTAGCCCACAAATCAAGCTCTTCAAGATTTGGTAGTCGGACGTTTGCGATGGACGAAAGACATCCCAAGAGAGAATTATTTTGAAGCTGAAGTAATTTGAGCGTTGACACATTAAAGATTGCAAATGGGACAATACCAACTAATTTGTTTTCACTAAGGATCAAGTCCTTCAAATTTCGGAGATTACCGATTTCAAGCGGTATCTCCCCTGCATTTTAAAAGAATTATATTCAGATTATTTTTCAAATAATAAGTAATATCTAAAAATGGACGCACTTTAATAATAAAATGTCATTTATACGCTACACAATTATTACAAGTACTAACACACAAGAAAAGCCACTCGTGAAGTATTGAAAGCTACACACCGTCAATGCTTTGTTAGTTATATGCAAATTGCTACGCATATTCTTTTTCTTTTATTTTTATATTTTTTGGGGTAAAATATATATGTGACTTAAGTGATAGATAGATTGCACGGTAAATTAAAAGGGAGGGTTAAGTATTAATAGTACACATTTGGAGTAGTTACGAGAGAAACGTAATAAAATATATTTGACTAATATTTATAAAAATTAGTAGGTAAAATATGTATGCAATTTAAGTAAGCAATAGGTGAGAAATAGATAGATTTTGTGGTTAAAACAAATTAAAAGATCAAATTGTGTGGTGAGAAGTAAAAAACGCCTGAGTGGGTGGCTGCTACTATTAAAGTAAATCAAGCCCAAGTGACAGCCCAAAAAAAAGTAGTATTTCAATTACAACAAGATAAAATAAATTAATTCAATAAAATAATTTCTTTTCAAATTTCTCCTACTAGCATGGCCTCAGACTCTCAGGTAACTTCTATGCTAATCAACTCATTTATGAATAAATTACTGCGACAAGGAAAAGAAATGCTTTTTATAAGCACCGGGAAACTCAATTCGAATAGAACTTTCAATGGGTCCGTGGGTCAAGGAAGAGAAACTCGGCTCGACCGATTCGAAGTTATCAACATTTAGTTCAAGTTTTCCAAAATTGAAATGCTAAACATTATATTTATTTATGAGTAAATCAACAATTTCTAATTTTCCTACTAACTAAGAAAATTTATACATTGAAAAATGATCATACAAATCTGTTTTTGACTATTATACATTTATACCCTTTGACTTTAATAACAACGAAAAATTGAATCCAACGATTTAAAATAATTGCAAATAAATTTTTTTCAAAATATAATAAATGCAATTATTTTAAATATAGAATTTAAATTAGATTATTTGTCTCAAGCATTTTGTTGATAATGGTAAATTAGCATAAATATACACTTTTATGTCATGAAATGAATATGCGTAACTAGAATTTTTTAAGTACAAGTTTCAGTTTAATTATTATATGTAGATAAAATGTTAACAAAGTATTAAATTTATATTTTTACAAAATAATTATAAGTATTATTAATTCCAATAGTCACATTATTGTGTAAATAAAATAACATAGTGAAAGAAACAACATATTTTAATATTAATTTAAATTAATAATGTAAAATTTATATGAAGATAAGAATGTATTTTGGAACTAAATTTATAGTCTATTTTATATGTGCTAGTACAATGAATATATGAATTCTTATCGCAGTAAAATATTTTCCGATTTCACGTGCTATTTCATCAATATTTTAAAAGAATTATAATCAGATTTGTTTTAAAGAATAATAATACATAAAAGCAGATACACATTTGACGTCACTCATCCCTAAAAGCCTATGTCGGGGGGTGTAAGTGTTCAACCGTGTGTAATCAATTTGTAGATAGAGAAAAGCAATTTGTAGTTCCAAATTTAATAGAGAAAAGCAATTTGTAGATAGATGGAGTGATACCAGTTAAAAAATTTTCAGACATATCTAAGATCTCCAATCCTGTAAGATTTCCCAACTCCCGTGGAATTGCTCCTGCAAATTACATATGTGTAATAGGTAACACAGCAAACCTAAGTCATGAGTCCTGTATGCTAGCTTTAGTATGCTTTAGTTATTTATATATAAATTGCGATAACCTAATTGGGAAGGTTAAGAAATTATCAAACGTGTGGTGAAAGTAAAAGCCTATTATTATAACAGGTGTAAGTGTTCGACCGTGTAATCAAGCCCAAAGCCCAAGTAGAATAAGCACACACAACAATAATTTCTTCAAGCCTATTTTTCATATTTATCCGCTGAAATACTAAGGAGGGCAGTTCTCAAGACTTTTTTCAAAATTTTCAATTGAAAAACTTAAATACTAAGTTTAGGAAATGAACAATTTCTTATTTTCAAAGCTACTAACCTTCAAGGTATTATAAATTCCAAGACTGAACATCATCCGTTAAGATAAAATATTATGCGATTGATGACTACAAATTTATTTCATAATTGTAGTAAAGGTGTAACTTTTAAGATTAATAAAATTGTTGATTTCTTTTAATAAGGTGCTTGTTAAGAAATTATGTATCACTGATGGCATCTCCAATTATTTAAACGTAATTGGTGATTCCATGTAAAATATTTTATGAAGTTATCACACATGTATATCATTAGTGAAGCATACTTGTCAAGATAATTTTTGAGAAATCCAAATTAGAAGATTGACGATTTATTCCATGTGTTTTTAATTTTTTTAGATGCTACAGAATTTTGAATTAACACAAATTAATTTCTAATAAAAAACGCAAAAAGTTTAGAATCATACCTCGGAGATTGTTTTCCCATAACGACATCCACTCCAAGTCCGCAAGATTGCCGAACTCTCGAGGAATTTCGCCTGCAAATTAATCAACGTGTCTAAACTGTATTATGGAACATTATTCATACTACAACTTATGCAACAATTTTCATAATTAAACTCTGTGATCATGCGCACCTTGGAGCCTGTTACTGTAGAGAGATAAATGCTTGAGTTTGGTCAAATTCCCGATTTCTTTTGGTAGGGCTCCTGAGAAATCATTTAATGACAAACTTAATTTTGAAGGAATTATAATCAGGTTTGTTTCAAAGAATAATAAATTTATAGTCTATTTTATATGTTCTACTAGAATGAATATATGAATTCTCATCGCAATAAAATATTTTCGATTTCATGTTCTATTTCATCGGTATTTTGAAAGAATTGTATTCAGATTTGTTTCAGAGAATAAATAATACATGAAAACCGATACACTTTTGACGCCACTCATCCATACATCAATGCTAGCTTTAGTATGCTTTATTATTTATATTTAAATTGCCATAACCTAATTGGAAGGTTAGGAAATTATCAGATGTGCGGTGAAAGCAAAAGCCCATTATTATAACATGTGTAAGCTTTCGACCGTGTAATCAAGTCCAAAGCCCAAGTAGAATAAGCACACACAGCAAGCCTAAGTCATGAGTATTGTACTTCTCTTTTTCTAACTCTTATTTCAGTAAAATAATTTCTTCTAGCCCATTTTTTCATATTTATCCGCTGAAATACTAAGGAGGGCCAGTTCTCAACACTTTTTTCAAAATTTTCAATTGAAAAACTAAAATACTAAGTTAACTTTTTAGCAAATGAACAATTTCTTATTTTCAAAGCTACTAACCTTCAAGATATTATAAATTCCAAGACTGAACATCATCCGTTAAGATAAAATATTATGCGATTGATGACTAAAAATTTATGTTATAATTGCATTGAAGATGTAACTCCTTAAGATTAATAAAATTGTTGATTTCTTTTAGTATGGTGCTTGTTAAGAAATTATGTATCACTGCTGACATCTCTAATTATTTAAACATAATTAGTGATTCCCTGTAAAATATTTTATGAAGTTGTCACACATGTGTATCATTAGTGAAGCATACTTGTCAAGATTATTTTTGAGAAATCCAAATTCAGTAAAGAAGAAAGATTAACAATTTATTCCACGTGTTTTTAATTTTTTTTAAATGCTACAGAATTTTGAATTAACACAAACTAATTTCTAATAAAAAAACGGAATAACGTTAGATAGTGGTAACGACACATCCTCATATGAGAATTTATAATGAGAGACTTGAAATCTTTTAATTAAGATTTCACTTGAATTTATAATTTCTAATAAAAAGCGGAAGATGTCTCGTATATATATTGTATAGAAAGTTATCGGTCAAGTTATTCTGGAATAGCCGTAATATCTCCAATTTTGTAAGATTCTCCAATTCCCACGGAATACCTCCTGCAAATTAAGTACATTTATATATGCGCAAACAATTTGATCACTCATGTTGGGGGGAAAAAGAAGAAGAATTTATTGGCTGACGAATATCATAATAACAATTTACTCTTCAATTATATACGAATTAGGCTGACAAGAATAAGAATAAAACATCATTCATTTTCATCGACTTAATTGGGAGCTTCAAAACGGAAGTTGCAATATGACAAAAGAAAATTACAAAACATTTTTTTAATTTTTATCTGCATAAATTAAAGAATGAAATGAGTGAGGGGAGACATGGAGCTTTATCTCTATCTGAAAGAAAAACAATAAATCATCGCATAATCAAAGAACAAGCGAATGAATACAGAAGCAAGCATAGCTAAAATAAAATTTCAAAAAGTTTAAAATCATGCCTTGGAGATTGTTGCCTGCCAACGCCAACCACTCCAATTCCGTAAGATTGCCAAACTCTCGAGGAATTTCTCCTGCAAATTAATCAACGTGTGCAAACTGTATTATGGAACATTATTCATACTACAACTTATGCAACAATTTTCATAATTAAACCACCTTGGAGTCTGTTAAAGCCAAGATATAAATGCTTGAGTTTGGTCAACTTGCCGATTTCTTTAGGTATGACCCCCGACAAATCATTGTATGACAAACTTAATTTTTGCAAATATGTGCACTTTGATAGAGCGGACGGTATTCCTCCATGAAACATGTTTCCGGTCAAAGAAAGAAATTCAAGAAAAGGAAGATTACTACAAATATTTGTCGGAATTTGCCCAGAGAGCTGATTTTCACGGAAGGTAACATTTTTCAGTGTAGACATGGTGAAGATGGCGGAGGGAATGGAACCAGAAAGTCGATTAAAACTGAGATTGAGTGATTGCAGAGAAGAAAGATTCCCAAGTTGAGAAGGGATGGTGCCTGTGAGATTTAAGCTTGAAATATTCAAGACTATGACTCTATGGCTATGGACATCACAAGCGACACCTATCCAATTACAGACAGGAGTACTTGTGTTCCAATTCTTGGCCAAGAAATTGGTCGGATCATGAGTTATGTGAGCTTTCAGGGCTAACAGAGCATCTCGGTCTGTGATAGTAGAACTTGTGTTGGCTGCTGCTGCCGCGATAAATAAGGAAATAAGAATCAAACAACGGAGTAAGAGAAATCTGCTCATCATCCTGAAAGAATGAACTCTTTCCATGAGATGAGAGTATTTATATTGTAAGCGTGTTGTTGCGGACCGCCCAATTCGCTAGCCCAATTGCCCACAATTTCGGGCTAGAGAGCCAACACAAGGCCAAGAGTGCTAGCTTGGCCCAATTCCGGAAGGTTCTAGGCAACTCTAGCACATGTGAACATGTAAATATTCTAGAATACTTTATACAATTCCAGCACATGCAAATAGCTAGGAAATTGTAAAATACTCTAGAGTTTGACCAAGTTTGGCAAAGTTAGGTGAAGTTAGGTGAAGTTAGGCAAAGTTAGGCAAAGCCTCCCCTATAAATATGGGATGGCATTAAGCATTTGTATCCAACAAGCATTGTAATCTCTCTTTGTGTAATACAAGTTTCTTTGGCTCAATTGCTCTCTTCTCTTGTTCGAGAATCTCTAGGCTTACTTAGCAACATTCGGCAAAGTTGTCTAAGTGCCGCACGGGTTAGCTGCGCAAAACACTCATCCCGTGACAGTGTGCTTAGTTGGATTGGTAATGCAAGAACACTTATAAGTTTGCTATATACCGAGTATTTTTAGTGAAACCAAAATTTCTAAGGATGTAGAGGAGAAAAAGACCGGTGTGCGTTAAGGCTGACCTCAGTCAACCAAAGCCTATCCTTTGTTAATAACTGGAAATTGGAATGTAATTTTTTCTTTTTTCTAAATAAGCCCGTGACTTTTGTTTTTCTTTACAATCATTTTTGCATCGGATAGGGATATATTAATTTCCTATGATCAAACCCTCTATTCTCACAACTTTTATACAAATTTCTAGTAACGAATTTCATAATTCTGTTAGAAATTTTATTTTCGTGAATTTGGAGCAAATATCGTCAATGGATATAATATTAAATTTTAGCATTTGCAGACCGAGGAGAGGTTATTACTTTGATTAAAAAGATTAATTTATAATGTTAAATTCTTAAATTATGCACCAAGAGGAGTGAAATTTTTTAAATATGATTGTGAAATATTTATCAGAAAATACTTTTATTCATCCAAAAAGAAGTTTTTAAAATTTTCTTCTCTATATTAACATGACATATAATAAATGCTGTATTCCTTGAAACTCAAATTTTTGGATAAATTGAAATTACATTTCTGTATTTTTTTTCTTTTAAATTTGAAAAATTCACCCGTCTTGAAAATTCATAAAAGTGCCACAAGTTAGATAGCAAATTGCCTATGTCAATGAAAGAGCACGTAATGAGACTGATTGTTTTTTTAATATAAGTGCTCATTTTATCGTATGAATTTAACAATGCTCAGTGGGACAACATATATTGAACTATTTTTGCTTTTTGTTTGATAATTCGAGGCTTCACCAGTGCCATTAAGTAGTATAACAAGAAAAGTAGGAATAGCAACGCGAATTAGCTTCCGAGGTCGAGTTGGATATAGAACCGATAGGAGTAGGAGCATTCATTAACAGATCGGAAAAAAAAGAAAAAAAAGAAGAGTAACTAATTTTTTTGGATAAATTGTTGGAATTAGTGGAATTAGTGGTGTTCAAGTAAACAGGACAAAAAATGGGACTAATTGTCTTTCATGCGTCAAATGACATTAATGCTTGTTGACAGTGTTTGTTTTTATATATAAAAGTATAATCTACATGCGATCCTAGAGAATTTGGTAACCAATAAAATTGAACGACCATTAAATAATTAAATCACGCTAATCTTTAATAGTAAATGGAAGATCATATTTTTCTAATAAACCGTTGACTCATAATTAATCCTTAGTCAAATTATGAAAATTAAACAAAATGAGAAACAAGAGAAGTTGGTAACTATTTTTATATATATCCTATACACTAAATAGATTCGCACTTAAAATTTTTGATACAAACATAAACATTGTGTTTTCTATCAGACACTTCATTCTTTCACTCATTGTAACATGACATATATCAATTATTTAAATATTGAAAAAAAATTAATCATTCTATCTATATTATTTGAAGTTCAAATTTTTATCAATTACACAAATTAAACGATTTATCGGGTTATGTCTCGTTCATCAATTAACTCAATTTTAACAAACTTTAAAGGATTGGCCGCCGAGCTGAGCAAGAAAGTTCTTTGTGTGTCAGATAAATAAGAGAATAATTGTTTTGTATAGAAGTATTCATCTTCATTTAATGACTTAAACAGTGCTCAATGGAACAAATTGTTTGTCATATTAAGCATTCATTAAAAATGAAAAAAAAAATATTCAAATTTAACAGTGCCTCATTAATATGATAATTGTGTTGTTATATATATATATATTTGAGTGACACTGAACTGATCCAACTAGTTGGATTTTCAATTTAGTTTAATCGGTAATTTTGCTTTACATTCCATTGGTTTTATCCAATGTTCCGCTGTGGATTGCACTTCCAATACTGAAAAAGAAGCTTTCGTCAACTTTCTCACATGGATGCGTACCTTTATGCATAATTGCATGTTGCATTATTTCTCTAGAAAAGCAAGATTTGTTTCATTTAGTAGATATGACTGTCTCTTGGAATACAGTCAAGCAAAATAAATCAGATTATGTCTCATATGAAAATTCTTATCACTTAGGTTAGGCAAATATGGAAATCGTCCATCTTTGATCCAATTACCTCACTGCAATAATAATTTTTTAAGAAGACGAAATCAGTGGCCCATTAATCGGGATGAGTACAACATTTTTGTCTATCGTCGAAATGAGTACTATTTTCATTTTACTGTTATAGTCATGATGACAAAAACTAAATTTTTAATATGTTTACTGAAGAAAAAAAGAAAAAAGAAAAAATGTCTATAAAAGCGTCATCTTCATGCAATTCTACAAAAGTTCGTTACTAACCAAACTGCCACAAACTTGCAGAGGATTCAGATTGAATATGCCCCATGAAATACGGTCAAGTGTAAAGGCCAGCGAAAAAGAAAGAAAGCTCGAATGCAAATAAAATAAAAATGTTTACGTTACTTTTAAAAAGTAATTACCAAAGTGAAATCAATAGTTATTTCATAAATTTACAGAATTTTTGCATCGATGATTATTATTGTACTTTTATATTATTTTTCTTTTATGTAATGTAATCGCTTCCCAATCTCCCCCACTCGCATGAAAAGTATTTAATTTCGTAATTTCTTTCACTTTATAATTCTGTACAAAGAAGTCAAGCACTGTATGAAGAAGTCAAGCACTAAAGTTCGGTAAGATTCCATTTGCATATTTTAAATAATAAAATGGCCATCAACATAATTGTTAGTCATATTTTAAATAATAAAATAACATTTTTCGTCCTGTGCATCATCAAACTCATGACTTGACAACCAATTCATTATCAGCAAATAAAATGATCAATTAATTTTAACCGCAGAGTATGTTGTTTCATGAAAGCAGTTAGACCAAAGGGGGAAAAAAAACCAAAAACAAGGATTAGTAGTGTTTGGGTGTTGGAAAAATGGAAGAGAAGGTAAAAGGGGGAAAAAAACAAAAACAGATAAAATCTTTATTAGAAAATAATAGAAACGTAAAACATAATTACTCGTGAGTAATGTTATTTGCACGTACACAAAAATACACGAAAACACTAAAAGACTAGAAATATTTTATTAAAAGATAAATTTATTCACTTTATTAATCTTATTTTTTTTGCACAAGTATTCTCATTCTCTTTATTTTGTGCAATTTTTTGTGCAAATAGGATTTTCCAGTACTAATTAGTTTACAATCTGTTATAGCACACTTGCCAGCATGGCATACAGTTACACAGCAACAGCCTTTGCAAGTTGCATCCGGAACAACCTAAAGTCTTGAATCCCAAAATATTCTGTAAACTGAGTGCAGCCAATGAACTGTGCTCCTTCCTTAGGGGAAAAAAATGGAAGAGAAGGTAAAAGGGGAAAAAAAAAAAAAAACAAAAACAGAGAAAATCTTTATTAGAAAGTAATAGAAACATAAAACATAGTTACAGGTAGCAGACTCTTTTTTAATCTTTTTTAATACATAAAACATATTTTTTTGAATCCCAAAATATTCTGTAAACTGAGTGCAGCCAATACTGTGCTCCTTCCTTAGGCCATAATATGATTATGATCCATGTGCTTAACCCTTCAGACCAAACTGTAATTAACGAAAATTACACTAAAAAAAACTGCAAATCCCTAATAATTTTTTTTTTTTTACAGAACCGAGCAACAATGTACAGTAAATTTTATTTTTGATATGATTGAGAATGAAATTATTGAATTGTTGTGCTTTTAATTGATTTTTCTTTTATTTAATGTGTCAACAACCCAATCTCTTCTCACTTGGATGACGAGTATTTAATTTCTTAATTGTTTTGCTTTGTAATTCTGTGTAAAGAAGTCAAGCACCTTAATTCTTTAAAATTTCACCATTTGGATATTTTTAAAAAAATAATAAAATGACCATCGAAATAATCGTTAGTCTTCTTTAAATAATAAAATAATGTTTTTGGTCCTCTTCATCATGAAACTCATGAACTGACATCCAATTCATCATCACCAAACAAAATGACTCAAGAAAGTTTTGTGCACCTCAAATGGAGAAGTCCGTTTGTATCAACTGTGCAGGTCAAGGTCGTGAATTGACCGAGTCAATGGAGAAGTCAGACAATCGGACCGTGACTAATTAGCCCCGTTCGCAAGTCAATAAACCACAGACTGCGTTATTTCTTGAAAGTAGTTAGACAAACAACAGTTATGCGTTTGTCGAAATAGAGAGCTAATACTCTGGAAAATCAAGGATTGGTGGTGTTTGGGAGTCGGGGAAAATGGAAGAGAAAGTGAAAGGAAAAAAAAAAAAAAAAAAAGAGAAAATCTTTATTAAAGATTAACAGAAACATAAAATGAGCTAAGCTAAAATGAGCTACTCCAAACTAATTACTAATGAATAATGCTATTTGCACACAAAAATACACAAAAAACAGCCAAGAAACATATTATTAAAAGATAAATTTATTCACTTTATTAATAAACAGCTGAATTCTGACAATGACAAAGAGAATGGTAAAGATGAGAGGTGCATTCCCATTAATTAATTATCCATGCTTTATAGGTTATAACATTTTTGTCGATCCTTAACCCAACGGACAGTTAATACTCTAGAAAATCAAGGATTAGTGGTGTTTGGGAGTCGGGAAAATGGAAGAAAAAGTGAATGGAAAAAAGAAAAAAAATAAAATCGTTATGAAGAGAAACAAAAACGTAAAATACAAATAACAAGTTGGAAGCGCAAATGAGTTATTTATAGAAGCAGCAATGCTACGAGTATTTAGTTTCGAACATAAAATTATATGTATTAAAGTTTTTTAATCTTTTAAATCCTACAAAATAAATAGAAGACCAGATTTTTTTCCTAAAAAATCTTCACTCACAATTAATCGTGAGTCAAATTTATGAAAATTAAACAAAATGAGAAACAAGATAAGTCGGCAACCATTTTTATGGATAAGTTACACTAAATAGATTCCCACTAAAAATGACGAATACAAACATTTTTTTTTCTATTGGATATTTCATCCACTCATAATATAATGACATATATCAATTTATCTGAATATTAAAATAATTAACCATTCTATCTACATTACTTGAAGCTCAAATTTTTATAAATTATACAAATTAAACGATTGATCGAGTCATATCACAGTCATCACTTAAATAAATTTTAACAAATTTTAACGGATTGGCTGCCGAGCCGAATAAGAATATTCTTTGCGTGTTAAACAAATTAGGGAATGATTTAAACAGTGTTCAATGGGACAGATTGTTTTCTATATTAAGCATTCATTGAAAATGGGAAAAGAAAAATACTGACTGAATGAATTTAACAGTGGCTCATTAAAATGATAATTGTGTTGTTTTATATATTGTTTATTTTTTAAGTGACACCAAACCGATTCAATTGGTTGAATTTTTAATCGGTAATTTTGCTTTACAATCCATTGGTTTGATTTTGATCCAATGTCCCATGCATGGCCATAACGCTCATACAGTTTGCAATAAAAGCCATCCTCTTCTCTATTTGGCAGGGGTTTGTTTGGAAATACGAAGATTTGGGGACACGTGGGATGGGGAATACCTTTTAAGTTTGTTAAGAGAAAAATGAGTTCATTCTATTTTATACCGGTTGTTGCTGCAGTGTTTAAAGAAAAAAATAATTTAGATGAATTGAGAACAATATGATGTGTCAGGAAGCAGAAAGTTTCAAAGATATATAAAAGAATTGTAAAACAAGCAACGGAACAGCTAAGATTTTTTAAATACGTTAATCATGTGATATGGAATACTGACGGGTTAGATTTTGTTAAACCAATATCTTATTTGCTCACAAGCCAATAAACGAAGAGACCACATGACAAACAGTTTTGTTTCTTGAAAGTAATTAGACAAACAAACAGCAGTTCTGTGTTTGTAGAAATTGACAGCTAATACTAAAAAAATCAAGGATTGGCAGTGTTTGGGGATTGTCAAAATGGAAGAGAAAGTGAAAGAAAAAAGAACAGAGAAAATCTTTTTTAGAAGTTTGTAATAGACCTCGAATTTATACGTTTGATTTAACTCACTTTGACTTGTTTGTAAGTTCTAATTGTGATATAGGAATTTTTAATTACGTACCGTAAAGAATTTAGAATGATCGTATAATAATTCGAACCCACCAATAACTGTTGCACAGCGTTATAAGCCCTACTACTAAAACCAAAGAATACCAGCTCGTAATTACAACGATCAAGAATCATATTTTGTTAAGGCAACATTATTACATATATAATTCAACTAAGTAAGAGTGATCTAAGTGTAATTGTCGTTATCTTGGATGTAAAAAAAAATTATTGATGTTCTAAAGTGACTCATTTTCATCATAATTTTTGCATAAAGTATCAAAAATGAATTTTGGTGCTAAAGGGGAAAAAAGTTGAGGGAACATAAAAATTAACCAAAAATTTGTGGAGAAAAGAAAGAGGCAATCATGGGTGACAGGACAGACTACTTTGTTTCTTAAAACAGCAATTCTATGTTTGTAGAAATAGACAGCTAATACTCTAGAAAATCATGGATTGATGGTGTTTGGGGATCGTGAAAATGGAAGAGAAAGTGGAAGAAAAGGGAATAGAGAAAATCTTTATTGGAAGTAAGAGAAACGTACGACACACTTTAAAGGTTCTAAGCTCAAATGAGCTATTTATAGAATAAAGGAATAGTCTACTTTGCTCGCATGTTTTTTGTTGCCATATTAATACTATTTAAATAGTGCCTATCAACTTTTTATTTGTTGCTTGGCATGTTTCTTTAGTCCTTTTTTAGACAAAAAGTCAAGTATTGTTGCGTGATATAGCATTCATTGAATTCTTTTGTGTCTTGTCCTTCTCAATTAGCATACAACTCATCTTAAAAAGTTTTTAGCCACATAACTTTTATCCTAAGTAATTTGACAAAGTGACATAGTATTTATCAATTTTGGGAGATAAATTTTAATTTTACGGAATTACTAGCATAATTTAATTTTCAAGTTGTTGAGTTAGATCATAAGTTGACCAAGTCAATGAAATCAATGGAGAGTTGACTAAGTCAATGGGAAATTGTTGATAATTTTGTTGTGTATTTTTTCACGTGTTATACTTTGTCACGTATACTTCTTAGCTAATTACCTAAGACTACTGAATACTAGTATGTCTAAATGTCCAAAATCAATAAATAATGAGAAAGTATATCCGAATATACCTAAAAAATTTTTCAAACACAACCACCAAATGGAAAATTTAGATTAACAAATATAATTTTTTTTTAAATTATACTTATATTTTGTAAAACTTCTAATTATATTAACCAATATAATATTTTTTAAATAGAAAAATTCGGCAAATATCTATCGACAAGAGGAGGAGGCAATTAAATGATGATCTTATCCCGTTGGGCATAGTATATGATGAACCCCATTTCATCATTTGCCCCTTTCAGCTTCCAACGTCACTAATTTTGATTCAAAGTATGAGCAAGTAGTGGCCTGGCCCATGATCATATGGGCTTTGAGCTGCAATATTTTTATAATTTATTGGACCCTTATCTGATCTCGATATTGAATTTTCTATAGCCTCATCAAGCTCAATAATAATAATCTTACCATGTATATGTTCAGCTGAAAATTAAAGTACCATCTATTTCAGCTGCAGGCTTAAAGGCTTCTTTTGTTTGTCGTATTTGATTGAAATTGAATCATAGAATCTAAGGCGTAAAGAAAAATGAACCAACGAGAATCTGCCAGGCGTAAAGAAAAATATTACTCTGTTTTCTTTCTTTTATTTTTTCCAGGATCCCACAAACAGAATGCAATGTTGCATTTTGCTTGCACATAAATGTCATCTACTGCTCTTTTCAAATTTCCATGTAATCGCATTCATTTTATTTTTTGGCTGGTTGTTTCTCCATTAGACCAATTGAGAATCAAATTTTATCAAACATATAGAAAAACTTTATGTAAAATTAGAAAATTATTGGTATGCGAGTTTGGATTTTGGGCAGGCTATTTAAATTCACTAATTTTATTTCAACACCCATTTTTTAATTAAGATAATTATCAAATTATAATTTATTATTTTAATTCACTCATTTCTAAAAGGTCATAAAATTACTCTTAATTAATTTTTTTTCTCTACTATTACAATGGTTAGAGCCTAAACTAATTTCTCTACGGTGCATGTTTGAACAAGATGCACCACTCTACTCTCTCAAGCATCCTTCCACTCCCAAATAAAAAAGTCGATCCCAAAATATCACTAATGCTTTTTACTGATAATAATAGAGCCTACAGTGCGTGCACTGATTATTTTTGGGCACTCTGCTGAAAACCAGTAGCAGAGACATCAAGCGAAGATCTTTGAAACAGCCCAAATCATAAAATGTATTGTTGGTTTTCTTCTCAAAATAAATATTTCAAGAAAAACTTGCAAAAAGTAAGTCGTAATTTCCCCAAATGGAGGCGGAGGAGAAAATGGCAGAGATCTGGGGCAAGGCTTTGTGGTAACCGGACCACACAGATTTTAGTTGTTATCAAAACTGCAATTGGCCCCAAAAAAAAAAAAAAAATTGTTCATTTTTGTAATCATGTAAGGCACTATCAACAAACACCAGGGATCCGTAAATTTCTAGCTTCAGGTGAGAAATGAATCCCCTCATAAATAACTAAATAAAGTTAACAGCCAAACCGAGCTGGAATGAACGGCATTAAATAATCATTACAATAATAGTGCCAGTGAAACTGTTTGAGTAAAGACAGATCAAATATCATTAGTGCTTTTCAGTGATGATAATTGATGTTAAATGTGTTATTTAGCTGTGTGATAATTGTGTTGTTTTATATATTTATTTGTTTTCTGAGTGACACCAAACCTATTCAATTGGTTGGATCTAATTTAGTTTATTCGGGTTAATTTTGCTGTGCATTCCGGTGGTTTGATCCAATTCCAATGTCCCATGGCCGTAACGTAAGAGATGATTATTCGGTGAGCCGGAAGTAAGTTTGTTGGGCTACACCCACAGACTTATTAAGGTTTATACTGTTTGTTCGGCGTTGGTTTGAAATTGAATCTTGAATCTAAGGTGTGAAAGTTATAGACCAATGAGATTCTGCCATTGAAGCATCTAGAAAAATTTCCATTAGAAGAGTGCATTTTATTTTTATACTGGTTGTTGCTCTAATATCTAAAAAATAATAATTTACACGAATTGCGAATAACATGTTAGGAAACTAGAAGTTTCAAAGATATATAAAATGAAATTGAAAAAATAACAACTAATCAATTAGCGACCAGTGAGGATGTTTTAATTGCATTCATCATGTGGTAGACCTCGAATTTATAGGTTTGATTTAACTCACTTTGGCATGTTTGCAAATTCTAATTGTGATATAGGAATTTTTAATTACGAATTATTAAAAATTGAGAATGATCGTACATTAATTTGAACCCACCAAGACGACCTGTTGCATGGCGTTATAACTAAACCAAATAACACCAGCATTTAATTGCAAGGGTTAAGAATCATATTTTATTATTTTATTAGTAATTCAACTAAATAAGAGTGATGTAAGTGTAATTGTCCTTATCTATAGCGTAATCAAAATTTATTGATGTTCTAAACTAATTCATTTTTATCATAATTTTTGCATAGAGTATCAAAAAAAATAATTTTAGCACAATAGGGGAAAATAAAGTTGAGGGAACATAAAAATTAAGCAAAGATTTGTGGAGAAAAGAAGAGACAATCAATTCAAGATCTGTGACGTCGGGCCTATTGGCCCAGCATCTTATTTGCCCTTTATTTAGCCCTCCTGTTCACAAGTAACAAGCCAATAAATGAAGAGACCACGGGATGGAGCATATTGTTTCTGGAAACAAACAAACAGCAGTTCTATGTTTGTAGAAATAGACAGCTAATACTCTAGAAAATCAAGGATTGACGGTGTTTGAGAGTCGGGAAAATGGAAGAGAAAGTGAAAGAAAAAAGAACAATGCACGTTACAGCACACTTACAGGTTGTCTTTATTCGAAGTAACAGAAAAGTACAATACACGTTACCGGTTCAAAGCTCAAATGAGCTATTAATAGAATAAATCATATCACTCTAGACCAATTACTAATATTAGTTTAAAATAATTAGTGCCAGCTCCGCAATCTGTTATAGCGCACTTGCCAGCATGGGATACTTTACACAGCAACGGCCTTACATCTGTAACAACCATCTAACAGTCTAGAATCCAAATACACTGATACACTTGAGTGCAGCCAATGAACTGTCTTCCTTCCTTAGCCATAATATGATATTTGTGATGAGCTCGATACTACAACATTTACAACTTTTATAAAGGAGAAGGACAAGACGAAATCAAATGAAGCGAAAGCATAAAAAAAAAAAATTACTAGATAAGTGAGTCCCTTCATGCTCTGTTCATAACAAAGTTATAAAACAATTGGTAATTGTTGGGAATTTTTTTGTTCCCACCCAATACCTTTGCTAGCAATATGTCAAACATAATAAATAAATAAAAAAGATAGATAATACACCAATCACACAAAATAAGATTTATTTAAAAAACTCTAAAGTAAAAAGCTACAGCCGTCAAGGACAAGAAGATAAAATAATTTCACTGTATGAAAAATTATTACAACCATATTCTTAGATTATTTTATCTCATACCAAAATCTCAATTACACCCAAGCCTTCCCACACACTCCATGCACCCACTTTTCATTCTCTCTCCGCACTTCAGTGAGTTCTCCAAAGAAAACGGTCCATCAATCATTTTTAATTTAGATTTTATAAAAAAATTCGAAATTGCAATTAACCCTTCACTCTGAAACTGTAACTAGGGGAAATTGCACTTAAAAAAAAACCAGATAATCGAAAATCCTTAAAATTACAATTATTTTCAGAACCGAACAATAATTAAAGGATACGAGACAAGCAAATCCACAACCCTGTTCTTTGATTGTCGAAGATTCGCTTCAAAAATTAGTATTTTTTAGTTGCTGGAAAAAAGGGAAAAAAAAAGAACACAGTTACACAAACCAGAACCAAATTGCTTCTAGAATCCAGATTGCTTTAGTTTAGTTCAACAAAATTTCAAATACAAAACATATAACTTCAACTCCAGGTTCTAAAACAAATACAAAAGCTGCGAAATCCACCCCCACATGCCACAGAACACAGCCGCGAAATCCACCCCCTTTTGCTGGCCGCGACAGAGTGAGAGATGAGACGAGTGATGCTGATGCTGATGCTGATGAGTGATGAAACAAACACAGGCAGACCGTGAAGGTGATGACAGCCACGCCGTGAAGGATCTGATTTGAAGAAGAGAAATTACAAGAGAGTTGAAGAGAGAGTGAGAGAGATTGAGTGAGAAACGGGTGAGAGAGATTGAGAGAGGAACAGTCGAATAGATGAGAGATTGAGAGGAGAAGTTGAAGAGAGTGAGAGATCGAGAGAGGAACGAGTGAGAGAGATTGAGATTTGAGAGAGGAATGAACGAATGAGAGATTGAGAGGGCTAGGGTTTTTTTTTTAATTTTTCTATTTATATTTAATAATTTTAAAAAAATTAATATTAAAATAAATAATATCCGGATTCGGGTTCCGGATTTGCGGGTTCACCTGAAACCGGATTCAGACCCAGAAGTATGCGAGTTCTGAAAAATCTATCCGGATTCCACATAAAAATTTTTCCGGCGCGGTTTGAACCCGGATCAGATTTTCTGGGTTCAGTCCGGGTCCGATCCGAGTCCGGGTTTGGTTGCCATCCCTATTTGCGCGTGTCAGGAATCAAAAAATAAAATTATGTTTTTCCTCTCTCTTGCGGATCATAACAGAGTGTTAAGAGCTTCACTTCATGAAAGCATGAATCATTAGAGTCAATGGAAGTGGAGACAATCGAACGGTGATTGATTAATATGGAATATATATGGCAATTGTCTCTTGTTTTCTTTATTTATTTAACAAATTAATTTTAATATTCAAACAATAGTTAACCAACCATATGAAGATCTAAAGTACGAACAGTAGCTCTATGTTTGTAGAAATAGAGAGCTAATACTCTATAACATCAAGGATTGATGGTGTTTGGGAGTTGGGAAAATGGAAGAGAAAGTAATAGAAACGTACAATACGAGTTGCAGGTTCTATCAGCCTACACGAGCTAGAAGTTGTTGCGGAAGCGCGGGGTTGAGCAATTACCAATATTCTGGTAACTGCGACTTTTAGAGAAATATAAATGTGGTGTAAACAAATATAAAGAAAATAGGACACAATAATTTACGTGGTTCTGCATAATGCCTACGTCCACGGGCAAAGACTGGAAGATAATTTCACTAACAAATGGGAATTTACAAAGTGGAAAAAACTCACAAAACCCACAACCCCAATACACCCAAATGAAACCTCACTAGAACACTCAAATGGAAGCTCTCTCAAATTTCTCAAAGAGATCACTTACAATGGTCTCTACTTCTCTCAAATTGGGATGCATCAAGCTCTAAACTCTCATTTCTATTTATAGCCAACCGTATAGCACTGTTCAAACCACGTTACTATTCAAACCGCATTACTGTTCACTGTGTACAAACCGTGTGTACTGTTTCTTAGTAATATGCCCTAAAGGCCAATCGAATGGTGTTTGTTTGTTTAGGGAATTATTGTATTTGAATAGCATTTTGATATTTATAAAATGGCAAAGTTATCAACATTCATAAATTTAATTTAATGAATATAGTCCAAGAAGTAAAATAGTTAAGGAACACATTCTCGAGTTTGTTGAGAATATGAAACGTGCATCCTTTGTACTATACTTCTAAAATAGTTCCTAGTGGTGGATTTATGATTGGACATTATAAATTCCTATAAACACCAGTTTGTGTTATGACTCCTTATGGTATGTGATACTAAAATAGATGGTGAGTTTCATATCATTGACATGAGATGTCAAGTCAAATACATAGGTACTTGTTGAGAGAACGAGTTTACTGAACTTGACCAAATATAGTAAGCCATATGGTTTTGAGTGTTAATGGCTTATTATACATTGTAATAGACACTATGTTTAGTAATGGTCTTTAGACCTGAGGCATAACAGATGTCTTATACATAGACATCTCTTATATGTGAAAGCATAATGATTGATTCCTAATCAAGGAAGAGATCTAGCAATAGCTGTCATGGTTGGCTATGTATGAAGACAAGTGTATGGCCAATATGGAATTCATCACTTTGTAATATACAAAAAGGATGTCCCTATGAGATAATATGAATTGGCATGAGAAATCCTTGGCCAAGGTGAAATATATTTGAAGGAGTTCAAATTATATTTTCATGCCAAGTTCATTTAGATTTATTTTGAGATAAAGCATAACTGCTTAACATAATAAACCATATGCCGTGTTTTTCTTTGGACATGGATGATGAAGAGACCAAGACATAGAGATACAATGGAATAGGTTCTATAGATCCAACAATTCTTGTTATTTGGATAGTTGTGATATACTGCTAGGTGTCACTCATGACTTGTAGAAACCTTAAGATTAATATTGGTAAAGCGTATTAGCAATGCATCTTAAGGTCATTAGAAAATTTCTAATTGATGACTAAAGAGTTTAGCATCATTTAATGAATAAAGAGTTATCATTAAAATAGTTCTACTACCTTATAACTAAGAACCTAAAAGGTCACACACCAAATAGAAATGAAAAAGGAGTTACTAGAAAATGAGAAGTTAAATTTCCTAATTTTAGGAAAATTAATATTTATATTATAATTCATTGAGAATGAATATATATATAAATATATCTTAAATATGATTTAAGATAGAAATTTAGATGTTCCATAAATAGTTTAAGGAACAAAATAAATTTCATAAATCCTCAATTAAACATTATGTAATATCGAGCACGTAAAATGATGTTCTGGTTCATATATGATTATGGACTTCTAGACCAATTTTGGGTTTAGAATTTTGGGCTTTTATTGGATCTAATATGGATTAAGAGAAAGCATTAGAACATGTCACAAAAGAAGCCCACATTCAACCATTTGATTTGATCAAAATGAGATTAATTAATTAATTACGAAATTAATTAATTTAGCTATTTATTTATTTGATTAAATAAAATATTGAAATGATAAGATCACTTTCAATAAATAATGGCTAAGTGGGTGGGTCTAGCACATGATAATGTTTGGTGCCATTATTGGAGATAATGGTGGCTTTATTTGGTGGAATGAATCATCATGAACTAGCATTCATGTTTCTTCATTATCTCTCTCATTTCTAAACGAAATTTCGAGATTCCAAATCCTATGAACTCCTAGAACATTTCTAAGTGTGGAATGACTAGAGGCATCACAATTGGGGTGCTTAAAGGATCTCAGATCGTGGCAAAACAGAAGCTGTTCGTGCAGAGCTCTATTTTCTGGACAGTGTTCGTAGCTTACTGTTTTCAGTCATTTTCTCCTACTTCACGAAGTCTTTTTTTAAACTACAAGTGAGTTAATTAAACTTCAATCTTTCCTCTTGATTTTCGTTTTTGAATGAAGTCGATCTGAGGTTTCTAGAGCTTCCGCCATCTGTTTTAATTTTACTGTGCAAAAGTTGCGTTATTAGGAACCTCATGGACAAATGTTGTCCTTCACTGTTGACCCTATTTTTTTTATTTTTTATTTTTAACAGAAGCTATAAAAGAGGGACAAGATGAATCAAGTGAAGTGAAAGCGTATAAAACATATTTAGATAAGTGACCCTCCATGCTCTATTCATAAAAGAGTTTAAAGAATAATAGTAGAAATAGTGAAAATTTAAAGAATATTTTTAAGTGTGATTGTGATAGTTTTATTGTAAAATAATTCCACTAATTTAAAAAAAAAAACTATTCAAACCGCGTTACTGTTCACCGTGTACAAACTGTGTGTACTGTTGATTGTATTTTTTTTATTTTTTATTTTTAACAATTCTCTACCTCGGCGAAATTTTTTTAAAATCTGAGCCGACTATCAACAAACCATCCTCCAGTCTCTGCCTTCTCCGTCTGCTTTCAAACTTATAAGATATTGGTTAAGTTTAGACAATGCTCAAACTTGATTGCTGCCACTAACTTGGTTAATTTGCAAACCC
Organism: Citrus sinensis; assembly: GCF_022201045.2. Taxonomy (NCBI): domain Eukaryota; kingdom Viridiplantae; phylum Streptophyta; class Magnoliopsida; order Sapindales; family Rutaceae; genus Citrus; species Citrus sinensis. The sequence continues at coordinate 10,040,919 of NC_068562.1, read as the reverse complement.
AATTTTCTTTTCCAGCAACCTTGAATCCATCTGGCTGAGTCATGTAAATTTTCTCTTCCAAATCACCCTGTAAAAATGTAGTTATTACATCAAGCTGAACTAGTTCAAGATCAAATTACGCAACCATGGCTACCAAAATTCAAATAAACGAGTGTTTCACAACTAGAGAAAATACTTCATTGTAGTTTATTCCTTCCTTCTGAGCATAACCATTCGCTACCAATCTAGCCTTGTATCGAATTTCATTTTTACAAGGAAATCCTTCCTTTTTCGCATATACCCATTTGCACCCAATTGCCTTCTTTTCCTTGGGCAGTGCATCTAACTCCCAAGTTTCATTTTTGTAAAGAGACTGCATTTCTTCATTCATTGCTTTCTTCCACTGTATACTTTCTAGGTTACTTACTGCTTCTCTGTAAGTGGAAGGAACATCATCATCTATAATTGGAAGTGCATAGGCCACCATATCAACAAAGCGAGCAGGTCTGCAAATCTCTGTGTGTGACCTTCTATATGCAATTAACTCTTGTTGTTGTGAAGGTTCCTGGGTCAGAACCTCTTCATCATCTTCAGTCGATGGGGAATCACTATTCGTCTCATCGACATCAGCTGGATCGGATTTAATTTTTTCAAACTCCACCTGCTGCAAAGTGCTACTGGTCTTGTCATCTTCTTGAGAATCTTTTTGTTTCAACATGGCTGATTCAGTAAAAGTTACATCTTTGCTGAAGATAATATTTTTCCTAATAGGACACCAAAGACGGTATCCTTTTACTCTACCAGTTATACCCACGAACAATACTTTCTTTGCTCTTGGGTCTAACTTAGATTCCTTTAAATGATAATAAGCAGTGGAACTAAAAACATGTAAAGAATCATAATCAGTAGCAGGATTACCAATCCACATCTCTATGGGTGTTTTGCCCTCAATTGCAGTTGATGGCAAACGATTGATCAAATGGCACGCATATACAACTGTCTCAGCCCAAAACTCTTTGCCCAATCCAGCATTGGACAACGTACACTGAACATTCTCCAGTATAGTTCAGTTCATGCTTTCTGCCACCCCATTCTGTTGTGATGTATCTCGAACAGTAAAGTGTCGCACAATGCCCTCATCTTGGCATATTTGTAGAAATTGATCATTCTTGTACTCACCACCATTATCTGACCGAAGTCTTTTGACCTTTCGACCAGTCTGAGTCTCGATCATATTCTTTCATTTTAGAAATATGCCCAAAACTTCATTCTTATTCTTCATCAAATACACCCACATTTTCTTGAATAATCATCAACAAAAGTAACAAAATAATGCATACCTCCTAAAGAAGCTGTTTTGGTAGGTCCACATACATCACTGTCAACATAGTTCAGAATTCTTTTTATATCATGAATTACCGAACCAAACTTTTCCCTTGTCTGCTTGCCTAGAACACAATGTTCACAAAATTTCAATTTGCAAGAATTTGCACCTTTCAATAAGCCTTGCTTCACCAGAGTCTGCAAAGCTTTTTCACCAACATGTCCCAAACGCATATGCCATAACTTGGTTGCTTCTGAATATGCATCTTTTCCAGAAACTGTTGATGCTGATCCAATAACTATACTCCCTTGAAAATAGTACAAGTTATTTCTTCTTGTGCCTTTCATCACTGTCAGTGCACTAGCTACTACCTTCAACAATCCATCGCTCAAAGTAATTGTGAGCCCTTTAGATTCTAGGACTCCTAATGAGATAAGATTTTTATTCAAACTTGGTACGTAGCGAACATCCGTCAAGACTTGGATTGAACCATCATAATTCTTTAATTGGATTGTATCTATTCCCATGGTTTTACAAGCATTGTCATTGCCCGTAAAAACAACTCCACCGTCCAACTCTTTGAAGTTAGAAACCAGCCCTCGTTAGGACACATATGATAGGTACAACCAGAATCCAAAATCCACTCATTTGAATGACATATCAACGTCATGCCAACTAGACTAAAGTCTGAATCTTCACCATGCTCTACTACACATGCATCGGAATTAGCCTTGACCTTTTGTAACTTAGGACAATTCTTTTTCCAATGCTCTTTCTCGCAACAAAAAGCACATTCATCTTTAGCAGGCCTCCCTTTAGACTTGCTTCTTTTTCTAGGTTTACGGCTTTGTGAACGACCTTTCGCTGTCAATGCTTTTGCAACTGTATCTCTGTGATCCTTTCTGTCTTTCTTTCTTGTCTCAGAGTTGTACAATGCACTGCATACAACATCAAATGTGACACTGTCCTTTCCATGAAGTAAAGTGGTGGTGAGATGATCATATTCATCAGGTAGGGAATTTAACAACAACAGTGCCTTATCTTCATCTTCAAATCTCTCATCCAGATTTAGCAAATATGCTAATATCTTATTGAATGAGTTTACATGGTCATTCATTGACATGCCAAGTGCATATGTGAATCGAAAGAGTTTCTTCTTCATATAAAGCCTATTTTCAAGGCTTTTCTTCATATACTTGAACAATACTATATCTGTGAATAATTCCTTATACGTGAACAGTCGTATGCCCCAAACATGAACCTTCGGCTCTGATACCAATTGTTACGGAAGCGTGGGGTTGAGCAATTACCAATATTTTGGTAACTGTGACTTTTGGAGAAATATAAATATGGTGTAAACAAATGCAAAGAAAATAGGACACAATAATTTACGTGGTTCTGCATAATGCCTACGTCCACGGGCAAAGACTGGAAGATAATTTCACTAACAAATGGGAATTTACAAAGTGGGAAAAACTCACAAAACCTACAACCCCAATACACCTAAATGAAACCTCACTAGAACACTCAAATGGAAGCTCTCTCAAATTTCTCAAAGAGCTCACTTACAATGCTCTCTACTTCTCTCAAATTGGGAAGCATCAAGCTCTAAACTCTTATCTCTATTTATAGCCAACCGTATAGCATTGTTCAAATCGTGTTACTATTCAAACCTCATTACTGTTCAAATTGCGTTACTGTTCAAATCGCTTTACTGTTCACCGTGTACAAACCGTGTGTACTGTTGACCGTATTTTTTTTTTTAATAGAAGCTATAAAAGAGGGACAAGATGAATCAAGTGAAGTGAAAGCACAAAAAACATATTTAGATAAGTGACCCTCCATGCTTTGTTTAGAAAATAGTTTAAAGAATAACAGTAGAAATAGTGAAAATTTAAAGAATATTTTTAAGTGTGATTGTGATAGTTTTATTGTAAAATAATTCCACTAATTCAAAAAAAAAATATTCTATAATTTTCTTCTCGTACTAAGTTAAAACATGACATATATTAAATATCTAAAAAGTTGAAAAACTTGGCCATTCGTTCTACATTAATTCCTTGAAAGTCGAAGATATTTTTGGATAAATTGTTGGAATTAGTGGTGTTCGATCAATAATTGTAATTATATTTTTTTAAAATTGAGATAATTTACTTAGTCCTGAAAATTATAAAAATCAGTGATGCTAAACTCGGTCCAAGTATTGGCTTCTTCATTCCAAATAAAAGCCACATTACCTGACGTATTTATATTCAAGTTTTCTTTGGTTCCTCGCCCTTTCTCTGTAATCATCACTAGTATTTATACGAAAATATTTAATTCATAAGAATTTTAATCATATTTCAATAATATTACTCATACAGCTCTTTTTCAATTGAAAATTACTTAACTAATAAAAAATAAATTAATTTATTTCTTATTTTAATTTCAATTCAGTTAAATACTTAAATGAATTATTCTTTTAACAAGTTTTTTTATACCCACTCCATTTTATATTTTATATTTATATTTTAAATTAAACACATTTTAAAAAAAATTATAGGAGTTTAGAGTTATGGAGATATAAACTATATAATAAGAAGAAAATAATATAATAGTTTAGAACTTGTATGTATTTTATAATTAAAAATTTAAAAGAAATATATTTTTAGGTTGAAATTTCTGAGAAAAAAATTAATTTTAACAAATGGATTTATTTTTTGTAAATTAAACTGAATGTATTTTAAAAAATAAAATTTAAAACTGGCGTTGTAAGTATTTTGGTGGAGGTAATGATTGAAAGCTCCACTCATATCCATTTTATCAAATGGTTGGCAAAACAGTCTCTTATGTCAAATTGAAATATTCGCAAGTAATATTTTCCTTTATCAAAGAGGAAGCATGAAACCTTGAGCGAAGATTAATGGAGAAAATAGGAGAACATGTAGACAAATAAGATTAATGAAAAGAATTTTGCCTACAATACAAGAGACTTGTTTGTTGCTGTTAAATTGCTCTTGACTCCAGGTTCAAAAAACAACCATAACTACTAATACTCTTACACTCTATTATTGAAGTTATTCACTATGAAGATTAGAATTTCATCACCTGTCAAAGAAAAGAAAATTAATTAAAAATTTTCTTTTGATGAACCTTGATAGTATTATAGAAGCTTTATTGAATAAACATAAAAAAGATACGTCTAATTAGGGGAGGACATAATCAACCTTACCCCTAAAAGCAAACTACATACAAACCAACAAAAACATAAAAGAGAACGAAAAATACATGCATGCAAATTAAAGAAATAGAGAAACAAACATGAGTAAGAACAACAACAAAACATATTAACAAAACTGGTATGAAGGATAACCGTTCAAGTCTCTGAAAAGGATAGCAAGTAATGGAGGGGCAGAATCAATTTAAATTTGATTGTCTTATACATCTGCCTCCAACATTTCTAAGTAATGAGTCTCTAATTTTTAAGAGCTTTTTAACAATTTCTTTTGCATTGATTCTCTGCTCAGGAGATTCCACAGTGCACGCCATAGCCAAATTGAAGACAAATGACACACATTGCTCTTTTGCGACAAAATGTATGTCCTCCTGACTTAGTAAATTAGCATCAACAACTTCCATAGTGGAAATGAGTAGCCAATCATTAACCCAATGCTTTAATGTCATTTCTCCATTAAAAATTTCATCTGTGGGTTTCTTCCCAGTAAAAGTTTCCATTAACATAATCCCGAAACTATAAACATCTCCATTTGCGGATACTCGTCCTTCTCTTCCATACTCTATGAATTGCAATAGTTACATAGTAAGATATATCATTAATAAGAATTTCCTCATCTAATGAAGATCGTGAAACATAAATAACTTATTAGGAAGTTTACAAGAAATAGAAAATTTTTATATTGACAAACCTGGTGCCATATAGCCTATTGTGGCAAGTGTTTGTGTTTGAGTCATAGATTGATATTCTCCAATTAACAATTTTGCGATGCCAAAATCACTCAAATGAGCAACCATATTATTGTCTAATAATACATTGCTGGGCTTTAAGTCACAATGAATTATTGGAGCTGAATAACCAAAGTGCAGATATTCCAAAGCTGATGCAACATCTATCATTATGTTCAATCTTTGAAAAATATCCAAAATGCAGTTACTTGAATACAAATACTTCTCCAAACTTCCATGAGGCATGTATTCTAATACTAATGCTTTAAACTCTTCATTTGAACAACTGCTAATAACTTTGATAAGGTTTCGATGGCGAATATTTTTCATCATTTCACATTCAACATCAAAACTCTCAAACGCTCTTCCACATTGCAAATTGAAAACTTTCACTGCAACCTCCATCCTGTCCCCAAGTCTTGCCTTATAAACAGAGCCAAAACCCCCTTTGCCGATTAGATTGTTTTCACTAAATTCGTCTGTTGCTCGAAAGAGTTCTAGGTATGAAAATGTTCTCCACGTTGCTACTAGTGGCATATTAGCATCATTCGATGGACGTTTTCCTCTCTGTTGATATCTTAGGATCAACAAAATGACTACTATCATAAATGTAGTACTCAATGGCAAGACAATCCGGAGGAGAAGAGAATTTTTCCATGATGTATGGTGGATGCTAGTTTTGCATGGCGGGACTTGTAAATTGGGTGAACCACATAATAATTCATTTCCCTCAAATGATTCAGCTGAGAAGTTTCCAAAAGATCCTCCCCTAGGGATTTCTCCTTCGAGCTTGTTGAAAGAAAGATTTAGATTTTCAAGATATGAGAGTTTCTCTAAAGATGCAGGAATTGCCCCAGAGAGATTATTATTGGACAAATTTAAGAATTTCAAACTTATCAAATCACCAAATGAATCAGGAATCGATCCTTGCAATCTATTATATCCTAAGAAGAGATATTCTAGATTTTTTAGGCCTCCAATTTCTGTTGGGATAACGCCTGAAAAATTATTCATCGAAAAATCAATTCCAATCAAAACCTTCAAATTTCCAATCTCTAATGGGAGTGGGCTAGTCAAAAAATTTGATGAAAAGTTGAGGTTCAAGATATCCTTAAGGTTCCAAAAAGTTAAGGGAACAGAAGTTAACTTATTGGAACCCAACGACACTATCCTCAGAGAAGTCAGATTACTGAAGCATGCAGGGAGTGATCCAGAAAGCTTATTCCCATCTAAATCCAATCTATACAGTTCAGCCAAATGACAAATATCATCTGGGATTGATCCTTCTAATTTGTTATCTTCAAGACCCAAACCTTGAAGCTTTTGTAATTTGCTCAGAGTAATTGGAATTGATCCATTCAATTTATTGCCCCCTAAATTAACGATTGTCGAGTTGGTCAAGTTGCTGATCTCTTCAGGGATGCCACCACTAATGTTACAATTGTACATGCGAAAATCTTCCAAAGAATGAGAAAGATTACCTACAGACGTCTTAGGAAGAATGCCATCTAGTGGATTATTTGATAAGTAAATAAGTGTTAAAGACTTGCAATTTGACATCGAGGATAGAAAGCCCAATTCTGGAGTTGAAGATGTCAAATAATTATCACCTAAATTAAGCTGCTCAAGGTTTCTTAAGTTGCCAAATGTGTTGGGAATAAAACCGGAGAATGAGTTCTCTTCCAAAAATAGCTGAGAGAGCTTAGAAGCATTAAAGATGAAATGAGGAATTATGCCATTGAAATTATTACCCCATAAATAAAGGATTTCAAGATTTGGAAGTTGAGTGTCTCCAATGGACGAAAGACATCCCGAGAGAGAATTGCCATCAAGGTCAAGAATTTTGAGTGTTGACACATTGAAGATTGCAGTTGGGACAATACCAACTAATTTGTTACCAGCAAGGTTCAACTCTTCCAGATTTCGGAGATTACTGATTTCAGGTGGTATCTTCCCTGTATTTTAAAAGAATTATATTTAGATTATTTTTCAAATAATAAATTATATCTAAAAACGGACGCGATTTAATAATAAAGGGTATCATTTATACACTACACAATTATTACAAGTACTAACACACAAGAAAAGCCACTCATGAAGTATTGAAAAGCTACATACCGTCAATGCTTTGTTAGTTATATACAAATTGCTGCACATATTCTTTTTCTTTTATTTTTATATTTATTTTGGGTAAACTATGGGTAAAATATATATGTGATTTAAGTGTAGATAAATTGCACGGTAAATTAAAAGGGAGGGTTAAGTATTAATAGTGCACATTTAGAGCAGTTACGAGAGAAATGTAACAAAATATATTTGATTAATATTTGTAAAAATTTGTAGGTAAAACATATATGCAATTTAAATAAGCAATAGGTGAGAGATAGATAGATTATGTGGTTAAAACGAATCAAAAGATCAAATTGTGTGGTGAAAAGTAAAAAAGCCTAAATTGTTGGCTGCAACTATTAAAGTAAATCAAGCCCCTGTGATAGCCAATCAAAAAAAAAAAAAGTAGTATTTCAGTTACAACAAGATAAAATAAATTAATTTAGTAAAATAATTTCTTTTCAAATTTCTCCTATTAACATAGTCTCAGACTCTCAAGTAACTTTGACGCTAATCAACTCATTTGTGAATAAATTGTGGCGACACGGAAAAGAAAAATTTAATAATTAATAGAGGGCACCGGTCATTGCACTTTTTATGTGATTAATTATCAAGTGCTCGACAGCAAGCCTATGTCATGAGTAGTGAGTACTGTAATTTAAACTGAATAAATTACTGCGACAAGGAAAAGAAATGTTTTTTGTAAGCACCGGGAAACTCAATTCGAATAGAACTTTCAATGGGTCCGTGGGTCAAGGAAGCGAAACTCGGCTCGGCCGATTCGAAGTTATCATCGTTTAGCTCAAGTTTTCCAAAATTGAAATGCTAAACATTAAATTTATTTATGAGTAAATCAACAATTTCTAATTTTCCTACTAACTAAGAAAATTTATACATTGAAAAATGATCATACAAATCTGTTTTTGACTATTATATATTTATACCATTTGACTTTAATAACTACGAAAATTTGAATCCAACGGTTTAAAATAATTGCAAATAATTTTTTTTTCAAAATATAATAAATGCAAGTATTTTAAATATAAAAATATAAATTAGATTATTTGTCTCAAAGCATTTTGTTGATACTGGTAGATAAGCATAAATAAACACTTTTATGTCATGAAATGAATATGCGTAACTAGAATTTTTTAAATACAAGTTTCAGTTTAATTATTATATGTAGATAAAATGTTAACAAAGTATTACATTTATATTTTTACAAAATAATTATAAGTATTATTAATTCCAATAGTCACATCATTGTGTAAATAAAATAACATAGTGAAAGAAACAACATATTTTAATATTAATTTAAATTAATAATGTAAAACTTATATGAAGATAAGAATGTATTTTGGAACTAAATTTATAGTCTATTTTCTATGTGCTACTACAATGAATATATGAATTCTTATCGCAGTAAAATGTTTTATGATTTCACGTGCTATTTCATATGTATTTTAAAAGAATTATAATCAAATTTGTTTCAAAGAATAATAATACATAAAAGCATATACACATTTGACGCCACTCATCCCTAAAAGCCTATGTCGGGGGATGTAAGTGTTCGACCGTGTGTAATCAAGCCCGAATCCCAAGTAAAATAAGTACACAGCAAGCCTAAGTCATGAGTACTGTACTTCTCCTCTCATTTTAACTATTATTTCAGTAAAATAATTTTTTTTCAAGTCTATTTTTCATATTTTCCATGTAAAATATTTTATGAAGCTGTCACACGTGCATATCATTAGTAAGACACTAACATAGCTGTCATGATAATTTTTGAGAAATCCAAATTCACGAATGAAGAAAGATTTTTGATTTATTCCACGTGTTTTTATACTTTTTTTAGATGCTAATTTTTTTTTGCATAAACACAGATTAATTTCTAATAAAAAACGAGATAATGTTAAATAGTAATAACAACACATCCTCCTATGAGAATTTATAATGAGAGAAGTGAAATATTTTAGTTGAGAAGCAAAACATGTCACACTGACATGTTGTAAGGGAAGTCACCTGTTAAGTTATTAAATGGAAGTTCCAAATTTAATAGAGAAAAGCAATTTGTAGATAGATGAAGGAGTGATACCGGTTAAAAAATTTTCATCCAGCTCTAAGAACCCCAATCCTGTAAGATTTCCCAACTCCCGTGGAATTGCTCCTGCAAATTACACATGTGCAAACAATTTGATCACTAATAGTCGATCCGCGGATGCTATTATTATTATAACATGTGTAAGTGTTCGACCGTGTGTAATAGGTAACACACCAAGCCTAAGTCTTGAGTACTGTATGCTAGCTTTAGTATGCTTTTGTTATTGAGTGATGATACAGCCACAAACTTTTGTACAAACTTATCTTGTACATACTGATATGTCATTAATTCATTGGTTGAATGAAAAAATAAAATAATAAAAATAAATCATGTGGGCTAAGAGATATTTAATTCAACCAATGAATTAACGCCACATCAGTTTGTACAAAATAAGTTTGTACAAGAATTTGTGGCTATATCATTACTCTTAGTTATTTATATATAAATTGCTATAACCTAATTCGGAAGGTTAAGAAATTATCAAACGTGTGGTGAAAATAAAAGCCTATTATTATGACAGGTGTAAGTGCTCGACCGTGTAATCAAGCCCAAAGCCCAAGTAGAATAAGCACACAGCAATAATCTCTTCTAGCCTATTTTTCATATTTATCAGCTGAAATACTAAGGAGTGCCAGTTCTCAAGACTTTTTTCAAAATTTTCAATTGAAAAACTTAAATATCGGCCGCTGTTGACCGCCGTTGACTTTTGTTGACCGCTACTATTGACCGTCTTTTATTTATATTAAATTATATTAAATAGTTTAGTATATTAAATTATTTTATATTTATATTAAACATAAATCATGAATTGTTTTATAACTTTTTGAAATTAAAAAAATTGGTATTAATATTAAATTATATTTTATTACTAATATAGATAATTTAGTATTTAAGATAAAAGATAAATTTGTTCAAAAAAAAAATTGTAATTCATTTCCTTATCAAATTTTATGTTAAATCAAACAATGAAATTTAATTTCACTATTCTCTTTCACTCATTTCTTCTCCTTTCCCCTCTATTCCACTCTTTTTCTCTCCTCCCCTTTCTTAAAATCAAACACTACCTAAAGATTCCAATGCAGACTCATGTGGAATTTCTCCTGCAAATTTGATTCCCCAGCTCATAGTTGAAAATAAAAATAAAAACAAAAGAATTTATTGCCTGAGGAATGTCATAATAACAATTAATTCTTCAACTATATAAGAATTGCAAAAAGTTGAAAATCATACATGTGCAAACTGTATTATGGAACATTATTCAAACTACAACTTGTGGAACAATTTTCATAATTAAACCACGTGATCATACGCACCTTGGAGTCTGTTACTGCCAAGAGATAAATGCTTGAGTTTGGTCAAATTCCCGATTTCTTTTGGTAGGGCTCCTGAGAAATCATTTAATGACAAACTTAATTTTGAAGGAATTATAATCAGGTTTGCTTCAAAGAATAATGAATTTATAGTCTATTTTATATGTTCTACTACAATGAATATATGAATTCTTATTGCAGTAAAATATTTCTGATTTCATCCGTATTTTGAAAGAATTGTATTCAGATTTGTTTCAGAGAATAAATAATACATAAAAACATATACACTTTTGACGCCACTCATCCGTACATCATTGCTAGCTTTAGTATGCTTTAGTTATTTATATATAAATTGCTATAACCTAATTGGGAAGGTTAAGAAATCATCATGTGTGGTGAAAGTAAAAGCCTATTATTATAACGGGTGTAATCAAGCCCAAAGCCCAAGTAAAATAAGCACACACAGCAAGCCCATGTCATGAGTTCTGTACTTCTCCTCTCTTTCTAACTCTTATTTCAGTAAAATAATTTCTTCTAGCCTATTTTTCATATTTATCCGCTGAAATACTATGGAGGGCCAGTTCTCAACACTTTTTTCAAAATTTTCAATTGGAAAACTTTAAATACTAAGTTGACTTTTTAGCACATGAACAATTTCTTATTTTCAAAGCTACTAACCTTCAAGATATTATAAATTCCAAGACTGAACATCATCATCAGTTAAGATAAAATATTATGCGATTGACGACTAAAAATTTATGTCATAATTGCAGTGAAGATGTAACTCTTTAAGATTAATAAAATTGTTGATTCCTTTTGGTATGGTGCTTGTTAAGAAATTATGTATCACTGATGACATCTTTAGAGATAATTAGTGATTCCATGTAAAATATTTTATGAAGTTGTCACATGCATATCATTAATGAAGCATACTTGTCAAGATTATTTTTGAGAAATCCAAATTCAGTAAAGAAGAAAGATTAACAATTTATTCCACGTGTTTTTAATTTTTTTAAATGCTGCAGAATTTTGAATTAACACAAACTAATTTCTAATAAAAAACGGAATAATGTTAGATAATGGTAACGACACATCCTCGTATGAGAATTTATAATGAGAGACTTGAAATCTTTTAATTAAGAAGCGGAAGATGGCTCATATATATATATATATATATATATATATCATAAAGAAAGTTACCGGTCAAGTTATTCTCGAACAGTTGTAACCTCTCCAATTTTGTAAGATTCCCCAATTCCCGTGGAATACCTCCTGCAAATTAAGTACATTTATATATGCGCAAACAATTTGATCACTCATATTTGGGGGAAAAAAAAAAGAAGAATTTATTGGCTGACGAATATCGTAATAACAATTTACTCTTCATTTATATAAGAATTAGGCTGACAAGAATAAGAATGAAACATCATTCATTTTCATTGACTTAATTGGGAGCTTCAAGATGGAAGTGGCAATATGACAAAAGAAAATTACAAAACATTTTTTTTAATTTTTATCTGCATAAATTAAAGAATGAAATGAGTGAGGGGAGACATGGAGCTTTATCTCTATCTGAAAGAAAAACAATAAATCATCGCATAATCAAAGAACAAGCGAATGAATACAGAAGCAAGCATAGCTAAAATAAAATTGCAAAAAGTTTAAAATCATGCCTTGGAGATTGTTGCCTGACAACGACATCTGCTCCAATTCGGCAAGATTGCTAAACTCTCGAGGAATTTCTCCTGCAAATTAATCAACGTGTGTAAACTGTATTATGGAACATTATTCATACTACAACTTATGCAACAATTTTCATAATTAAACGTCGTGATCATGCGCACCTTGGAGCCTGTTACCGCCAAGATATAATATCTTAAGTTTGGTCAAATTGCCGATTTCTTTAGGTATGGCCCCCGAGAAATTATTGTATACCAAACCTAATTTTTGCAAATATGTGCAATTTGATAGAGTGGACGGTATTCCGCCATGGAACATGTTTTCTTGCAAAGAAAGGAAATCCAGAAAAGGAAGACTACTGCAAATATTTGCAGGAATTTCACCAGACAGTGTATTGTGACTAAAATCAAGATGTTGTAAAGAAGACTTGTTGAAGATGAAAGAAGAGAAGCGCCAGAGAGCTGATTTTCACGTAAACTAACTTTTTTTAGTGTATATATGGTGAAGATGGCGGAGGGAATGGAACCAGAAAGTCGGTTAAAACTGAGATTGAGTGATTGCAGAGAAGAAAGATTCCCGAGTTGAGAAGGGATGGTGCCTGTGAGATTTAAGCTTGAAATATTCAAGACTGTGACTCTAAAGCTATGGACATCACAAGCGACGCCTGTCCAATTACAGACAGTAGTACTTGTGTTCCAATTCTTAGCCAAGAAATTGGTCGGATCATGAGTTATGTGAGCTTTCAGGGCTAACAGAGCATCTCGGTCTGTGATAGTAGAACTTGTGTTGGTTGTTGCTGCCGTGATGAATAAGGAAATAAGAATCAAACAATGGAGTAAGAGAAATCTGCTCATCATCCTGAGAGAATGAACTCTTTCCATGAGATGAGAGTATTTATATTGTAAGCGTGTGCTTAGTTGGATTGGTAATGCAAGAACACTTATAAGTTTGCTATATACCGAGTATTTATAGTGAAAACCAAAATTTCTAAGAATGTAGAGGAGAAAAAGACCGGCATGCGTTAAGGCTGACCTCAGTCAACCAAAGCCTATTCTTTGTGATCCTAGTGATTTTAGAATTACTTTAATAACTGGAAAATGGAATGTAATTTTTTCTTTTTTCTAAATAAGCCCGTGACTTTGTTTTTCTTTACAATCATTTTTGCATCGGATAGGGATATATTAATTTCCTATGATCAAACCTTCTATTCTCACAACTTTTATACAATTTTCTAGTAACGAATTTCATAATTCTGTTAGAAATTTTATTTTCGTGAATTTGGAGCAAATATTGTCAATGGATATAATATTAAATTTTTGCATTTGCAGACCGAGGAGAGATTGTTACTTTGATTAAAAAGATTAATTTATAATGTTAAATTCTTAAATTATGTACCAAGAGGAGTGAAATTTTTTAAATTTGATTGTGAAGTATTTATCAGAAAATACTTTTATTCATCCAAAAATAAGTTTTTAAAATTTTCTTCTCTATATTAACATGACATATAATAAATGCTGTATTCCTTGAAACTCAAATTTTTGGATAAATTGAAATTACATTTCTGTATTTTTTTCTTTTAAATTTAAAAAATTCACCAGTCTTCAAAATTCATAAAATTGCCACAAGTTGACCGCCAATTGCCTATGTCAATGAAAGAGCACGCAATGAGACCGATTGTTTTTTTAATATAAGTACTCATTTTATCGTATGAATTTAACAATGCTCAGTGGGACAGCAGATATTGAACTATTTTTGCTTTTTGTTTGATAATTCGAGGCTTCACCAGTGCCATTAAGTAGTATAACAAGAAAAGTAGGAATAGTAATGCGAAATTTGAAGAATAACTTTTTTTTTTTTAAAATTAGATTGTGATAGTGTTATCGTAAAGTAATACTATTAATTCAAAAAAATATTCTATAATTTTCTTCCTGTAATACTTAAGTAACGTTTCTATGAAAAAATTATCATTTATCCAGAAAGTCGATTGAAAAAATTAGCCATTCTATCATAAATGCTACATTTCTTGAAACAAAATTTTTTGGATAAATTGTTGGGATTAGTCGTGTTTGATAATTGCAATTACATTTTTAAAAAAATTGAGATAATATACAAACCACAAACCTACAGAAGTAAAATTGAGATAATATCCAAAAAATTATACAAACCAGTAATGTCACGTTCATCAAAATATTGGCTGCAGGGATACGTCAATATCAAATGAGACTGATTGTTTTTCTTGAATCAAATGAGTCCCACCAATCTCTTGCACTTGTCAAAATTAAGTTTTTCTTAACTACATGACAATGTTTGTGGACAACGTTTCAATTGTTTTGTTTTCATGTATAGTCAACTTACATTGCCCCAGGGATACGTCAAAGAGTGAAGGACATTTCCCTCTATGAGACAACACATGTTAAAGTGTTTTTGTGAGGAACACAATTTTCTTTTTTTCAAATAAAACAAGAAAAATTGTGTGGCTATGTAATATAGAAATCTTCGAGCTTCCAATTACCTCACTGCAAAAAATTTTCTTTTAAGAAAACGAAATTAGTGGCCCATTAATCCTTGAAGTGAGGACTATTTTCATTTCACATGATAACAATTTTAGTATCTTCACCGAAGAAGAAAAGAAAAAAGAAAAAATGTATATAAATGTATCATCTACATGCAACCCTATAAAAAATCGTAACTCATAAAACAGCCACAAACCTACAGAAGATTGAGATTGAATATGTCCATGAAATATAGTCAAGAGTAAAGGCCAAACCAAAAGAAAGAAGGCTCGTATGCAAAGAAAATAAAGATGTTTACCTTACTTTAAAAAAAAATCACTAAAGTAAAATCAATAATTATTTCATAAATATACAGAAAATTTTATTTCCGGTACGATTGGGAATGAGATTATTAAAGTATTGTAATTTTAATTTATTTTTCTTTTATTTAGCATAACGGCAACCCAATCTCCTTCCACTATACAAAGAGTATTTAATTTCTTGATTTTCCTACTTTATAAATTCTGTTTCCATTTGGATATTTTAGAAAACAAAATGACCATCCAAACCCAATTATTTTGGAATATATAATTGATAGCCTTATTGTAAATAACAAAATAATGTTTTTCGTCCTCTTCATCATCGCTGGCTTTTCTCCTGCGCATCACAAGAGAGCGTTAAGCGTTTCACTGCATCAAACTCATGAATTGACAACTAACTCATCATCACCAAACAAAATAATCAATGGATTTTAACCCGAGTCAAGAAAGTTTTTTGCACGTCAAATGGAGCAGGCAGCTGGCGTCTACTGTGTGGCAAAGTCATGAATTGACAGAGTCAGTGGAAGAGGAGACAATCGGACCGTGACTAATTTGCCCATGTCACAAGTCAATAAACCACAGAGTACGTTGTTTCTTGAAAGTAATTGGACCAACAGCAGTTTCGTGTTTGTAGAACTGCATAGCTATACTCTAGAAAATCAAGGATTGGTGGTGTTTGGGAGTCGGGAAAATGGAAGAGAAAGTGAAAGTAAAAAAGGACAGAGAAAATCTTTATTAGAAAGTAATAAAAACGTAAAATACAAGTCTTAAGCTCAAATGAGCTACTTATTAGAAGAAATTAGAACACTCTAGACTAATTACTAATGAGTAATGCTATTTGCACATAAAATTACACACGAAAATGCACTAAAACTCTAAAAGACAAGAAGCATTCACTAAAAGATAAAATTTATTCACTTTATTAATCTTGTCCTTTTGTACAAGTATTCTCATTCTATTTGTTTTGGGCAAATTTTACGTGCAAATAGCAATTTTACGTCATAGCACGCTTGCCAGCATGGCATCTGTAACGGCCTACTAACAGTCATGAATCCCAAAATATTCTGCTAAGCTTGAGTGCAGACAATAAACTGTGCTCCTTCCTTTGGCCATAATATGATCCTTGTGATGAACTTGATACTCCGACATATACAACTGTTTTAAAAGATGGAGAAGGTGAATCAAGTGAAGTGAGAGCATAAAAAACATAACTAGATAAACGAATATATCCTTTCATGCTCTGTTCAGAACAGAGTTTAAAACAATTGGGAATAGAGAGAACTTGTATTAGCGAATTTATGCAGACACATCACAACCTTGGATTTTTTCGAAGTGAAAAAATAGTAATTCTCTATACAGCTCTGATATTCATAAAATGCAGAATATGCATTAGCTGATGGACAGAAAGCCATATGCGTTCAAACATTCAAATCCTTCTAAATCCTACAAAGTATTCATAATTTTCCAGATATATATCTAGCAAAAGAAAAATATTAAAATCACACATACCTAATTCTAGTAAATGGAAGACCAGATTTTTTTCCCAAAAAAAACTCTTCACTCACGTTTGAATCGTGAGTCAAATTTATGAAAATTTTTAAACAAAATGAGAAACAAGACAATTCGGTAACTATTTTTGTGGATAACCTACCCTAGGGGTGTGTTTACTATTTTTCGGTAGTAAAATAATAAAAACTAAAACACAGTGAAAAAAATAATTATAAAAAAATTTTGATAGTGAAATGATAATATAAAAAAAAATAGATGGTAAATTAATAATATCACTTTCAAAATTATTGGTCAATAGAAAGTCGTTGGCGTAACTAATGAATCTCCACTTAGCGACGTACATCTATGAGCTGCTCTATTTTCTAGATTTCATTTGATTGAATTCGGTCCATTTGATATGGTGATAGGATAATGCTTAATAGCTTTTACTTCTTCTTCTTCTTCATCATACTGATCAGCCCATTTGTTCTATCAATTTTAATTTAAATTACAAAAAGAAAATTCGAACTTGGACTTAACCGTTCAAACCAAACTCTAACTAAAGAAAACAAATACTTAAGGATTGTCGTCATCAGTGTATCATTATGCTTTTTTTTTTTTTTAAGGTCCCCACAGACAGAATGCAACTTTGCTTGCATAGATAAGTGTCTCTTTTTCAAATTTCCATTAAATAAATTCAATTTATTTATATTTAAAAAAATTATATTATACTTAGACCAATTGAGAACAAGATGTTAGGAAACCAGAAGTTTTAGGGAAAAGAAAGGATATATAAAAATTGTAAAACAACAATTAATTGGTGAGCAATCAGTTAAGATTTTTGAGTACGTTCATCATGTGGTAAGGTTATTTGCAAGTTAGATTTTGTGTAGCATTTACTTATTGTCTTAAATTTAATATGTCAAAAGTCTATAGTAGACCTCAAATTTCTAAATTTGATTTGACTCACTTCGATTTGTTTGAAAATCATAATGTGATATAGGAATCTTTAATTACAAGACGTTAAAAAATTGAAAATGACAATATGACAATGCTTGTTTTAATGAAAAGTCAATGTATATTGCCAAGTATTACATCAAAGAGACAGCGGATTTTCCTCCATGTGACAACAGATGTTGAAGTGTTGTTGCTATTCGTTTGATAATTCAAGGATCACAAGTGCCAATAAATAGTATGACAAGAACAATTGTGTAGCTTGACTTGTATTTATGACAGATACTTATTTATGATCTTCAACACGAATTAGCCTTTTTTCAATCTCCCTGCAAAACTTTTCTTTTAAGAAGAAGAATTAGTGGCCCATTAATTAATTATGCGCGCTTTATGGGTTGCAACATTTTTTTCAATTCTTAATCCACTCAGAAGTCCTAGTTTCGAAGTCGATGAAAGAGAAGATAATCGGACAGTGACTAATTAGTGACTAAACTGATTATTTATATACCACATGCAAATATTATTAATTCAATCTAATTTATTATAATTATTATCATTTTTAATGAAAAGCAAAATAATTCTTAACGTGTCTAATGAATAGTACTTTCTTGGGCTCTTTGCATTCTTTCTTCAAGAAGGGAATGCCCCCCTTTCACAAGTCACACAAGTCAATAATCGAAGAGACCCCAGGACAAAGTATGTTGTTTCTTGATGGTAATTAGACAAACTGTATGTTTGTAATAATAGACAGCTAATACTCTAGGAAAAGAATCAAGGATTGGTGGAGTTTGGGAGTCGGGAAAACGGAAGAAAAAGTGAAAAAAAAAACATAGAAAATCTTTATGATAAGAAACAGAAACGTCGTAAAATATAAGTAACAGGTTTTAAGTTGAAATGACCTATTTATAGAAGCAATAATGTTATGTTTACTCAGTTTTGAATATAAATATGCATTAAAATTTTTAATCTCCTACATCCTACAAAGCATTCATAATTTTCAGGACATGAAGCAAAAGAAAAAAATAATGAAATCACACTCATCTGATTACAATAAATGGAAGACCAGATTTTTCCAACAAACTCTTCACTCGTAATTGATCGTGAGTCAAATTTATGAAAATTAAACAAAATGGGAAACAAGACAAGTCGCAATTGCTTTTATGGATAACGTACACTAAATGGATTCGCACTTAAAATTTTTAATACTAGCATTGTATTTTCTATCAAAAATTTCATTCAGTCACTCATAGTAACATGACACATGTTCATTACTAAATATTGAAAAAAATTAATCATTTTATCTACCTTACTTGAAATTTAAATTTTTAACAATTGTACAAATTAAACTATTTATAGAGCTTCATGTCACATTCATCAATTAAATGAAATTTAACAAATTTTAAGGAATTAGCTGCCGA
Organism: Citrus sinensis; assembly: GCF_022201045.2. Taxonomy (NCBI): domain Eukaryota; kingdom Viridiplantae; phylum Streptophyta; class Magnoliopsida; order Sapindales; family Rutaceae; genus Citrus; species Citrus sinensis. The sequence continues at coordinate 10,021,802 of NC_068562.1, read as the reverse complement.
GCCGGCTAAGAAAGCTCTTTGCTCGTGTCAGGAATGAAATAATAAAATTATGTTTTTCCTCCTCTCCTGCGGATCAGAACAGAGTGTTAAGCGTTTCACTTCATGAAAGCATGAATCAACAGATTCAATGGAAGCGGAGACAATCGGACGGTGACTAATTAATATGGAATATTTATGGCAATTGTCTCTTGTTTTCTTTATTTATTTAACAAATTAATTTTAGTATTCAAACAATAGTTAGCTAACCATCTGAAGATCTAAAGTACGAACAGTAGCTCTATGTTTGTACAAATAGACAGCTAATACTCTATAACCTCAAGGACTGATGGTGTTTGGGAGTCGGGAAAATGAAAGAGAAAGTAATAGAAACGTAAAATACGAGTTGCAGGTTCTAAGCTCACACGAGATAGAAGCTATAAAAGAGGGACAAGATGAATCAAGTGAAGTGAAAGCACAAAAAACATATTTAGATAAGCGACCCTCCATGCTCTGTTCAGAAAAAAAGTTTAAAGAATAACAGTAGAAATAGTGAAAATTTAAAGAATATTTTTAAATGTGATTGTGATAGTTTTATCAAAAAATAATTCCACTAATTTGAAAAAAAATTATTCTATAATTTTTTTCTCGTACTAAGTTAAAACATGACATATATCAAATATCGAAAAAGTTGAAAAACTTGGATGAATTTTTGGAATTAGTGGTGTTCGATCGATAATTGTAATTATGTTTTTTTAAAATTGAGATAATTTACTAGTCCTGAAAATTATACAAATCAGTGATGATAATTGTAATTTTGTGATTGTAATTATTTTTTGTTTTAATGTTGAAGTGTTTTTGTGAGGAACACAAATTCCTGGTCTTTAACTTGAATTAGTTTTTTGTTTCCCTCCAAATTATATCTCATATGGAAATTCTTATCACTTAGGTTTGGGTATATAATACAGAAATCTTCGAATTACCGTGCTGCAAATAATTCTCTTTTAAGAAGAAAATTAGTTCTCCATTAATCGGTATGAGTACAACGTTTTTGTCAATCCTTGAAATGAGGACTATTTTCGTTTCACTAGTCATGATGACAAAAACTAAAATTTTAATTTGTTCACGGAAGAAAAAAAGAAAAGAAAAAAAAAATGCATATAAAAGTATCATCTCCATAAAATCCTACAAAAGTTCGTAATTAACAAAACTGCCACAAACTTGCAGAAGATTGAGATTGAATGTGCCCCATGAAATACGGTCAAGAGTGTGAAGGCCAGCGCAAAAGAAAGAAAGCTCGAATGCAAAGAAAATAAAAATGTTTACCTCACTTTTAGAAAGAAATTACCAAAGTAAAATCAATAGTTATTCAATTAATTTTCTTTTATTTAATGTAATCGCTACCCAATCTTCTCCACTCGCATGAAAAGTATTTAATTTCTTAATTTCCTTTTTCACTTTATAATTCTGTAAAAAGAAGTCAAGCACTGTATGAAGAAGTCAATTAAGCACTCTAATTCTGTAAGATTCCATTTAGTTATTTTAGAAAATAAGATGACCATGGAAATAATTGATAGTCTTATTTTAAATAATAAAATAATGTTTTTCGTCCTCTTCATCATCAAACTCATGACTTGACAACTAAGTCATTATCACCAAATAAAATGATCAATTAATTTTAACCCGTCCCAAGAAAGTGTTTTGCACGTCAAATGGAGAAGGCAGTTAGCAGCTACCGTGCGCGTCAAAGTCATGAATTGACAGAGTCAATGAAAGAGGAGACAATTAGCCCCGTGCGCGTCAATAAACCACGGAGTACGTTGTTTCGTGAAAGTAGTTAGACCAACATTAGCCCCGTTCACAAGGCACAAGCCAATAAACCACAGAATACGTTGTTTCTTGAAAGTAAATAGCAGTTTTGTGTTTGTAGAAAGAGATCGCTGATACTCTAGAAAATCAAGGATTGGTGGTGTTTGGGAGTCAGGAAAATGGAAAAGAAAACCAAAGAAAAGAAGAAAGAACAGCGATAATATTTAAGAGAGATAGCTGATACTCTAGAAAACCGAGGATTGGTGGTGTTTGGGAGTCGGGAAAATGGAAGAGAAATTGAAAATATAAAAAAAAAAATCTTTATTAGAAAGTTACAGAAACGTAAAACATAGTTACAAGTCCTAGGCTCAAGTGAGCTACTTATTAGAAAAAATCAGAACACTCTAGACTAATTGCTAATGAGTAACGCTACTTTGTACAACTATTCTCATTCTATTTATTTTGTGCAATTTTATGTGCAAATAGGATTTTTCAGTACTAATTAGTTTACAATCTTTGGTGCCATCTCCACAATCTGTCAGAGCACACTTGCCAGCGTGGCATACAGTCACACAGCAACAGCCTTGCAAGTTGCATCCGCAACAACCTACAGTCTTGAATCTCGAAATACTCTGTAAACTGAGTGCAGCCAATGAACTGTGCTCCTTCCGTAGGATATAATATGATCCTTGTGATGGATTTGGCACTCCAGCATATACAGCTGTTTTAAAAGAGGGACAAGGTGAATCAAGTGAAGTGAAAGCATAAAAAACATAACTAGATAAGTGAACATATCCTTTCATGCTCTGTTCAGAACAGGGTTTAAAACGAAGACTCTGACATCAATGAGCTGCTCAATTTTCTAGATTTCATTTGATTGAAATCGGTCCATTTGAGACGGTAATATGATAATTATTTTTAATTACAAGAGATTTAAAGATATATTTTTCAAAACCAAACTCGATTAGCTCAGAATTAAGCTGCTAAGTAATTTATAATGCTTAATTGCTTTTAATTTAATTTCCACAGAGCCGAATTTTATTTGAGAACTTTCTGATCTTTACCAAGAATTAGCCTTTTATTCCAATCTCCCTGGAAAAGTTCTCTTTTATGAAAGAAGAAATCAGTGCCCATTAATTAATTATCTGTGCTTTCACTACAAGAAAATGGGTCATTTCCAAGGGTAAATACCCTTGGAAATACACAAATACCCTTAGAAAAACTCATTTTCGAGCGTGGTATGCCGTTGACCGTCGTCGTATTAAGTCTTATCGGAAATGTCAAATTTCCGACGAGTCGTCGGAGAAAAAAATTATTTCCGAGCGCATTGCTGTCGGAAATGGAATTAAATGCCCTCGGAAAAAAGATAAATAAACCTGGTTATTTTTATTTTCAACTGCAACTTGCACTCGGAAATAAAAGATATACTGTCGAAAATAAACTTATTTTGTTGTTTAATGGCCCCCTTTATTTTATTTAATAATAATATTTCATTAATTTTTTTATTTTTATTGTTGAAATATCTATATTAGAGAAGTGATGTAACAAAAGTAATAATAATATTCGAAATTACTAAATGTAACTTCATTAATTTTAAAAATTCATAAAAATCACATTCATCATTCAAGATTACAACAAAAAATTCAATTTTATAGTATCTTTTATGCAAAAAATATACCAAATGTCTATACAAAATGATATCATCATATCTTGAATGTGTTCAATCATCCTCTAAAGCAACTTCTTCAATTTCTAAATCGTTTGGCTCAACTTCATCATCCTCATACCCGTCATCTTCTTCCGTCAAAACAATATCCTAGGTAAAAGAAAGAATTTTAGTCACTATTATTACCAAAACAAAAACTGGTATAAAATATAATAAAGAAGCTGAGACTAATGAGAAAAATTGTGCAATAAAAAAAAAAAACTCTATATAAATGCAGTCTCTGTTTCAAAAAAAAAATCTAATAATTATTCAATCATCCACCTATATTATAAGATTGTCCATAATCACTTCAGTTCATTAACTAACAGAGCAATGACAAGTCACCAATCATTTTCCATGAGAACTCAAAACATAGAACATACTCATTCACTTAATCTATTAATAAAATGAAATAAACAACCTATACCTTTTGAGATGATTCTTGTGCGGATTTTCCAAGAACGAGCTTTATCAGTCTTTTCAACTTCTTGACTTCTTCTCTAAGTCTTTTACTTTCACTTCCAAATTAGTACATTGATGCTTGTTACCTCCTTGACCTGGAGAACCATACACATCCTTGCCTTTGATGCCGGCTCTCCAACCAACAACACGACCATGTGCTGGTTCTCCTGTTACTTCTCGATATATTTTCCATTCATCAACTGACAAGCCTTGATCTATAACAGTTGATCATATTGATTCCATTGTTTCCTATAATAAATACATACATTTGTCTGAGTGCATATAGTAATGAAATCATGCCAAAAAAAAAAAAAAAATAGGAATATATAGTGTGAATAAGTTTGGACTTGGTTCGGTTCCTCTTGTTTGTTGTGCTTGTTTTCTATATATAAGTTAAAAAAAACATCAAATCAACTTGGTTATTCTAAACCCGCCAAGAACAACTCATGTATAAAGCACATGGATAAGATTTATCAGTTCCTATTTCTATAATGATTCTAGCAACTATAATTCACTGATGAATTAAAATAACAGCAAAGCTTAGGAAAGAAAAGGACAGAAAAATACTATGCTAATAGTCATTATTGGTACCTTCCACCCCTCATCCATCCATTTGTCAACCATTTGTCTCAATATTCTTGGAGGCACATTCTCAGGAGCATGTGCATAACGCTCTCCAACAGTTGGATACTTCTTAAAATTTCCCCTCCTCAGCTCTGACATCCAATCTGAAAAACGAATTTTTACATGAAGTTCTATGACATCTTTAAGCTCCTGTTCTCTACATGTATAAGAATTTTTAGAGAATCAGATTCTAACCTGCAGAATATCATCAAGAAGGCATCCCCTACAAAGCATAGAGCTACTTCGTATAGTAGTACAACAATCAAAACCTGAAACATGTGAATAAGTGCTTTAACAAGGAAGGAAAAGCTTAGAAAAGAAATCATTGCAGCAAAGCCAGGAAAAGTTTAAAAGTTTAATATATATTCAGTTCAAAGCTTAAGAAACTTGTTCTTGATATTACTATTAAATTTTATACACCCTTTCAACAAAACAAAAAAAAAATTTAAGCACAAAATTCATCTCACAAGTTATGATTATGATAAAACCAATACCAGCAATACTAACTATTTAAAATGAGGATGCATAGAAAGTGAGGCAAAAAAAAAAAAAAAGGAGAAAAAGAAATACAACTAGTTCACCGCAGATTGAATTTTATCTCCCTGGTAACTCATCTATTTTTATCTTCCTTTTTAGTTTTTTAGTACACATAAAATGAAAATACCAATATACTAAATTCATGCTGCAAAATTCAAAGTACAAAGTTAACCATCGCTTTAGTATAGCATTAACTTACATTTTTTAGTCATGTTAGCTCTATCAAACAATTCTATATACACATGACCCCCTAAATGTTTATTTCACTTCATCTCCCTACAACTCCTCAAAATTAAAAAATATCAACATCCTTTAGAGTCCATACTTAGCATCACATAACATTAAAAATGGAAAAAAAAATTAATGAAATCCAGCAAAAAGATCTTTAAAATTAGGGAAATTTACACTCGTCCACCTGTTTGTTTTGCCTTTTTCAAAAATACACAAACACTTTTTTTTTTTCAGCACGCCACCTGAAGTTTGCTTTTTGTTGCATTCTTCCACTTCCGTTTAATTTCCGTTAGTGAATTTAACGGAATGTTAACGAAATGTCCTTTTTACCCCTCAAAATTACAATTTAACCCAAAATAAATCGAAATTGGAGATAAATTGGATGGATTTAATTTTTTTCAAAGGTGGATGCTAGAAATTGGAGGAAAATAGTGTTTGTTGCTTGCTAAATTTAGAAAGTTTGTATTTATTTTTTTGAAAGAGAAAATAAATACAAATTTTCTAAATCTAGCAAGTAACAAACACTATTTTCCTCCAAAAAAATAAATACAAATTTTCTAAATTTAGCAAGCAACAAACATTATTTTCCTCCAATTTCTAGCATCCACCTTTGAAAAAAATTAAATCCATCCAATTTATCTCTAATTTCTATTTATTTTGGGTTAAATTGTAATTTTGAGGGGTAAAAAGGTCATTCTGTTAAATTTGCTAACGGAAATTAGACGGAAGTGGAAGAATGCAACAAAAAGTAAACTTCAGGTGGCGCGCTGAAAAAAAAAAGTGTTTGTGTATTTTTGAAAAAGACAAAACAAACAGGTGGACGGTTGTAAATTTCCCTTAAAATTAATCCAAATCAGATAACAAACAATGAATTCTAAATAATTAGCATCACAAGTAAGAGCTCCAAAATAAAAATTAAAAAATTAAAAAATTAAAAAAAATGCAATAGCATCACCGAACTTATAGGAAGCTACCATTTGGCCTAAAACAAAATCGGAAGAAGCAAAAACAAATTAAAAACAAAATTAGAAGCATAGAGTGAGCGATTATGCAAGAGATGGTAACAATTACAAACTTAAGAGAAATAATTAGCCTTCAGACTCATCATCAATGATGGAAACTATAACCTAACCCTAAGTTAATTGAAGGAAAAAAAAAGATGAAATCTAGCGCAAATAGAGAAAGCAACAGTGAAATAATTACCAAAGTGATTGGGCGAGCAATGGACAATGAGAAATTGAAAAGTGAGAGATGTGAGTGCTTGCGCTGCAATGATTGAAGAACTTTCCCCTTCTTTTTCTTTCTTATTCGTTCTCTTTAACTTTGTTCTTTTTCGTTTTCTTTTGAACTTTCCCTTCTGTTTTAATTTTTTTCCTTTTGTTTATTTTTTCGTTTCTTCTGTATTTTCTTAGCTTTTTATTTGTATTTCATTCTTTTAGGTTTTTAATTTTACCAAGAGTAATTAAATTTACAAGAAAAAAAATTTCCAAGTACGCTACTCTTAAAAAAACAATTAGTGGAAGTTATGGCTGCGACCTTGTGGTTTTAGTACTCTACTCCAAAGGCCGGGCCCGAAGTGTGTAAATTTTGGGGTGCTTCTAGTTAAGTCTAGCAGGCATTTTCGACAAAGTATTCATTATCACCAAGGGCAAATTGCCCTCGGAAATATTGATCATATTTTCATCCTTATCCGACGGCCATCTTACACCTTAGAAAAAAGTACTTATTATCAAATGTATTTTACACCCTCGGAAATATTTCATCGGTGATATAACTGTTTGTTGTAGTGTTTATGGGTTATAACATTTTGTCAATCCTTAACCCGGCTTAGAAGTCACAGTTGCGAAGTCAATGAAAGCGAAGACAATCGGACAGCCATTACCTAATCACGGGGTAACACTAAACCGATTATTATGATTAGGAAAATGATAAACAAACTCAATCAAGACAAAGGGACGACAAAAACGCAACTTTGAATTGCCGTTTCACGCGTTGATTTCTGCTTCTTTTAATATTGCGTGGGCCCACAAGAAATTAAAAAAAAAAGAGAAAACAATGGTCATTTCTGCCCCCTCCCCAACCACTCATTTTCCTTTCCTTAGTTTACTCCCCCTCCACTCATTTTCCAACTCCCCCTCCATTTGCTTCGTTACCCAGACTCCCCTCCATTGAGTTTGCTTCGTTCGTTACCAGACTCCCCTCCATTTGCTTCATTTGTTACTAGACTCCCCTCCATTTGCTTCGTTCGTTACTAGACTCCCCCTCCATTTGCTTCGTTCGTTACTAGACTCCCCCTCCATTTGCTTCGTTACCGGACGACGTTCGCTTCTTGTTACCGGACGACGACCGCTTCTTGTTCTCGCCCAGCCCAGATCTACTACGACGTCGCTGCTTTGGAGACTTGTAGTTGTTGCTTGCTGCTGCAGTTGTAGTGACCCATCCGTAAGCATTTCTTTTTATTTTTTTTTATTTTTTTATGTTGTGGATGATGAAATTTTGAGATTGACAGTGTTAGCATTTCTTTTTAATTTTTTTATTTTATGTTGTGGATGATGAAATTTTGAGTTTGAACAAAGCAATAAGAAAATTTCTTCCGTAAGCATTTCTTTTTATTTTTTTTATTTTTTTATGTTGTGGATGATGAAATTTTGAGATTGACAGTGTTAGCATTTCTTTTTAATTTTTTTATTTTATGTTGTGGATGATGAAATTTTGAGTTTGAACAAAGCAATAAGAAAATTTCTTCCGTAAGCATTTCTTTTTATTTTTTTTATTTTTTTATGTTGTGGATGATGAAATTTTGAGATTGACAGTGTTAGCATTTCTTCCGTAAGCATTTCTTTTTAATTTTTTTAATTTTATGTTGTGGATGATGAAATTTTGAGATTGACAGAGTAAGAAAATTTCTTCCGTAAGCATTTCTTGGGGCATTTCTTGGGTGGGGTGTTTATGGAATAAGGGTGGATCTTGAGACTTCTACGGTTTTCTTAATTGGTTAGGATGAGGCACTGCAGTAATGTAATTGATATTGACTTTTATATGTATGAAGTTATGTGCACAGGTCGGGATTGCTTGTGATGGTAATAGAAAATTCAAATATTACAATTTTGTTTTGGCAATTTCGCGATAATGGAAAATTAAAAGACAAGTGAAAAGTATAAATTTTGGATAGCAAAGCTTGTTTTTCTGCCTCACATTATTACACGCTCTTGCTTGCTTTACTCATCACAAATCACAATTTTCAGCACATCTTTTGTGAGCATAACTCAAATCACCCACAAGAAAAATCCAATTTCAATTAGGGGTTTATGCTCTTGAGAATACCCTTTGAATCTGGATAGGCATGGAAGTGAAACACAGAAACTTGTTTGTCATAGATACTTCTTGATCAGTTATTTTTCCTCTATAATTGATAACCATTTTTTAGTAATCTGAAACAATTTCCGTAAGTTCTATGTGTGGCTGTTATGACTGAAAAGCATGAAATGAATCATGCTTTTATACATATTAATTATATGGATTTCTTGATCTTTTAGAATATATTTGTTAGTAGCAACTTTAGAAACAGTTGCGTGATGCATCCATCACCTTTACATACTTGGCTGGGAAGATTCACGAGTCTTATTCATAGAATTTTCCAAGTAGGTCCAGTGTCTTTTTGTAGACGACATACCAGAAGTTTGTAGGTGATGCATATGAACATATTAATAGCTTCTACTTAGTTATAGACCTTGTAGTCAGTTTTTTTTTAAATTTCCAAAGACAATTACTTAAAACTGCAATCAGAGGACGGAAAGAGACTGATCCCTTTATAACGATGGTTCCAAAACTTTTGTATCAGAGACTCTTTTGCTTATTTTCTAGAAACCCAAACGTCGAATTTTCAAATAGGGGATGTATCTCCTCATGATTATTTTCTGGTATCTGAATATGGCTTTGACTGTTAATGCCTCTTATTTACTCGTAAAAGCGCATGTTTAATGTTGTCTAAGCTTTAGAGGGAGTAGTTGGGGAGATATGTAGAGATATCAGATCTATGGGAGAGAGGTGGATGAGAAAGTATTTGCTCTCCTGTCCTGAATGTTGTAAGTCTGAGACACATTTTGAGGCTGAATGAGTGTGGAGAGTTATGACCTCTTTTTGTAAGTAGTAATTAGCTAGTCAACTTATTATTCATGGCATGTCTATGGTAATGGTATTAGACTCCTGACCTCTTTTCTCTTTATTTACCATTGTTCATCAGGAACAGTTGCTGTGATCTGTCTCACTTACAGTTGTAGAAATTAGTTTCTTGGTTGATGCTGGCCTTTGTGCTTTGCTGTGAGGCTCCCATTTTTTTTCAGAAGGTTAAAATATTATTCTTTTTTTCCCTCCTGGTTTTGAAATTCTCTCTTATTGTTAGCAGTTGAAATTCTTAGCATAAAAGTCTAGAATATTGATCTAAATTTTTCCAATGTAGAATTCAAATGCCTACTCAAAGCTGTTATGTTGTTTTCAAAGGACGAAAGCCGGGCATATACAATTCTTGGCCTGAATGTCAGATGCAAGTAAATGGATTCAAAGGGAATTCTTATAAATCTTATAAATCTTTATTGGATGCCAAAATGGCCTACAATGATTACATAAAAAGGCATGAAAAATTGCCAGAGACATCCAATATGTTAGAAACTACAAAATTTATTGTGGAAACACTCGAAAAGGGGGTGCAAACTGAAGTGCCTACATGTGACAAAGCTGTGCAAACTGATAAAGGCAGAAATGATTGCATTATTCTGCCTATATTATCCATTGTATGTTGTATTTTAGGGATAATCGTTGCTATATGTATTTTGCATAAATGAAATTGTACCCCATGTTATGTATATAATTACTCGTTTTGTGTAAGTGGGTTTGTTTATAATTACTCGTTTTGTGTTCAATAATTGTAATTTATTGAAGTTTCATTGGTCATAAAGAAATTGCACATAAAATTAATTCACACCAATTTCGGTTGAGGACAGTATGTGATGGCTATTGATAATTGTCTTCATGTATAATTACATAAGCACATGAATCAATTATCAGTAGGTAAAATTTCACCATCACAATCACATGAAACTATAGTATTATACAGAATATCACAGCATCACCGTTTCATTCCCATTGACTTGATATTACAGAAGTCATACAAGAAAATTATTATACATTATAATAAATTTTAATTCAGAATAACATATTTCAAAACTAATCTAACATAATTGAGAACCTGAAGGAAGGCATGGACATAAGTATAAAAGCAAAAAGAACAGTTCAATTAAAGATGTGGACATGAGTATGAAAATAAAATTTAAGAGGAAGAATTATTACCTTTCACATAGCTGCAAAACCATCGGTGCCTATACAATATCACTTCATGACAGCATGAGCAAACAAATTGCAAGTGGACAACATTAAACAAATCTAACATAATTTCAAAAATTAAAAGTTCAATTTAACACAAAACATTATTCCATCACTACAATTTCGAAGATTTAAAGTCAAATCTAACATAATTTTAAAAATTTAAAGTTCAATTTAACACAACATTATTTCATCACTACAATTTAAAGCCAAAATACAAGTCAAGTATCATCATTGTTATCTTCATTACACTGCTGCTGCTGTAGTAACTGTTGGAAATTCTCACTTTGAGATCCTTGATAAGTCATCGAAGGAGAAGAATAATGCAACTGCGAAGTATACGGTGGGACTGGTTGCTATAATACATAAAAATAAACATCATATTACATTACAGAAATATTAAAATATATGTATTCATTAACGACAACTTACTGTGTGCCAATTATAAGGAAATGGCTGATAAATGTTGCTTCCACCGAATTGGGATTGTTACATAGCTACCTAATCAAATAATAAAATATATGTAAAATTCATATAAAAATCTTAAAACTAAAATTTAAATAATTTAATTCTTACATTATAATAGCCCATAGTGCCGCATTGGTTGAGATTTTCGTAAATAGTACTTCCTTCTTGTAGCGTCTACATATGCGCAATCTTATACTTAATTACATATCCTCGAAATAAAAGAAAATTTTAAAAGAAAAAATTCACAAAATTTACCGTGGCTATGTTGCTCCCTTGTGTGGAGATTTCATTAGGTACATGATAAGATGATGGGGCAGTTTGTTGTAAATCCTACAAGATTATTAAAGACAATTAAACTAAGACCAAATTAATTAGAAAATAGATCTTTGTTTTTAATCATACCTTTTTTTTTTGTGCGGACTTGTTCTTTTGAACGGATTTCTTACGAATCGAAGATTCTTTCCTCAGGCAAGGTGGACGGCCTTTACGACGTGTCACTACTGGATCATTTAGTGCAAGTTGAATATTGTTGCTGCCACAACTTACTTCGCTAATAACAGTTCTTTCCACACTCTCACTGTTAATTTGTTTGTTGCTGCTACAACTTGCTCCACCAATATTAGTTTTTCCCACATTTTCACAACGAATTTGCTTGGGCAGATCCTTAATTGATTTCTCAATTCAATCCAACACTGTTTTATAGCTATTTTCATCATCAGAGGCTATGTCTGCAACCTCACTGAAAGCGTTACACATTTTTTCATATTTTTCTTGCTGGATGGTCAAATTCTGCACACCATAACAAACTTTTAGCTTACTATAACATCTCCTCACATCTTTCCTCCACCTTGATAAAATGTATCTTTCTGGAAGTAATTCAACTGAGTTACGTATCAGCACTGCAAGGGCATGCCTGCAAAGAATCCCCCTAAACTGGAATTTTGAACATATACAAGTAACTTCACACTCAGCTTCTTTAAAAATAACCTCAAAGAAGCCTCTCCGACCTTGCCCAAATGATTCAATTATTTGATATATTGATCCCACAGAATCCGAGATATCACAATACATCAGAGCAGTCAATTCTTCTTGAAATTCTTTAAACTTGGAAATGGTGTACACTTTTTCAACTTGCCTCTCTATCTCATATCTTGATACGCATAGTGTCCTTTTACTGAAACACTTGGCATTTGCTTGCCATTCTAATTCAGCTTTCCTCCTCAATGCATTTTCATATTGCTTTACAAACTGTTTCAGATTTGTTTTTTAGTTAACAAATCCATCAAAAAATGCATTCATACTTTCACTTCGCTGAGTTGTTGACATTCCTGCCTAAAAATAGCCTTTTAAATAGCATGGGACCCAACGATGCCTCTCCTCGTACAAACCATTTAACCAATCATTATCCCATAAATCATATTCTGTAATCATGCAATGCCAAGCTTCCTCAAACGCATCAGAACTCAGTGAATCATAAACAGCAGAAAGCAGGGAAGATATAATACCTTCACGTTCTTTAAAAGCCCCTAACTTCTCAGGCACCTTCTTCATTATGTGCCATAAACACCATCGATGCCTAGTAGTAGGAAAAACGTTTTCAATTGCCTTTTGCATTGCCCTGTCTTGATCTGTAATGATACCAAGGGGAGGAGAATCAGACATGCATGATAGCCACGCCTCAAATAACCACGTAAATGTCTCCGTATCCTCACGTGAAATCAATCCGCATCCCAACAAAATAGATTGTCCATGGTGGTTAACTCTAACAAATGGCGCAAATGGCATGTCATACTTGTTGGTCAGATATGTAGTGTCAAATGTGATGACATCTCCAAAATATTTGTAAGCTGCCCTACTCCACGAATCTGCCCAAAACACATTCTTTAATCGATCCTCTTCATCCAAATCAATGCTAAAAAAAAAACCATTACATTCTGCTTGCTTTTTCTGGAAGTACTTTAAAAGCGCCATAGCATCTCCTTCCTCAAGCTGTAATCGCCTTGTTTTGTCAACAAAATTTCTACAATCTTTTTCTAAGAATGGCACATTTTCATACCCACCAGCTCCAACAACAATAGAATTGAAATTTTGAGCAATTCTAATTCCTGCACAATCATTCATTTCAATTCGCTTTTTAGCGCTTGAACTAATTCTGCGATTGCATGGGAAATACCTAACTTTGTCTGGACTCAATCCATGGTTGTGTTGAAGATTTAAAGTTCGAAGAACCCATTTTCCATCTTCATTTAAACAACCTCCAATTTTTGCATCACAACCATTTTTCACAATCGGTTTCGGCTTCAATGCATTAGCAGATTTACTTTCTGACTTGCCGCTACGCCCACATGCAAATATCGCATATTTTACAATTCCATCGGTCCCCTTCTTAGTACTTCGAACCTTCACAGGAAACCCCTCTTGTTTACCATAAGCTTTGTAAAATGCAAACATTTCTTCATGATTATCAAATAACATTCCAAGAGCTGGCTCACATTTGTTCGGTTCCACAATTTCATTTACATCGTTAGCTCTTGTTTCTTGCAACTCTTCAAATGCATGCTCATTTTCCAAATACTCCATTTCTACAAAATAATTAACATTTGTATTAAGAAACTTATATAACATTTTGTCCAGTAACGAAAATTCCTAACAGTTTAAATATATAAAACACATCCACAAATTTTTATAATTTATTCCATTATCTCCAACAATTTAAATTATAAAATCCTAACAACTTAAATATATAAAACACATCCGGAAATTGTTATAATTTATTCCATTATCTCCAACAATTTAAATTATAAAATCCTAACAACTTAAATATATAAAACACATCCGGAAATTGTTATAATTTATTTCATTATTTTCAGCAATTTAAATTAAAAAAAATCCTAACATATATAAAACACATTTAGAAATTGTTATAATTTATTCTATTATTTCCAGCCATTTAAATTAAGAAAAATCCTAATATATATGAAACACATTCAGAAATTGTTATAATTTATTTCATTATTTCCAACCATTTAAATTTTAAAAATCCTAACATATATAAAACACATTCAGAAATTATTATAATCTATTCCATTATTTCCAGCCATTTAAATTAAAAAAATCATAACAATTTAAATATATAAAAAGTAAAAATTTACGAATTTTTGTAATTTAAATTAAATATTCTCACCATTTAAACATTTCTCACCTCTGTTTGTAGATCTAGATCTAATTTCTTCCTTGTGATAACTGAGATGCAGAGACAGAATTTGTGAGATGCAGAGACGGAACTCGTTTGAGTTTTTCCTTCCTGAACGCAGAGAGCTCACGTAAATGAGAGGTGAGAACGAGTAAATGGAGAGAGACTACAGAACTCAAAAACTAATCTATTTCTTTTCTTTTCGTTACTTTTCTTTCTTTCTTTTGATTATTTTATTTTTTAAACTCAAAAAGTAATGGACAAAGAGACAAAAGTGCAGTTGATTCACGTGCCAATTTTTTATGTTGTTCTTTTGTCTTCACGGAGTTCAAATGGCAGAACTCTTATGATTATTACCATTTTTAGTGTAAAATTATAATTCTTAACGTGTCTAATGGATGGTACTTTCTTGGCATTCTTTCTTGAAGAAAGGAACACCCTTTAATTAGCCCGTTCACAAGTGACAAGTCAATAAACGAAGGGACCCCGAGACACAGTATGCTGTTTCTTGACAGTAATTAGACAAACAGTCGGTCTATGTTCGTGTAAACAGTCAGTTAATACTCTAGGAAAATCAAGGACTGGTGGTGTTTGGGAGTCGGGAAAGTGGAAGAAAAAGAGAATGGAAAAAAAAATCTTTATGAAGAGAAACAGAAGCGTAAAATATAAATAATAGGCTCGAAGCTCAAATGAATTATTTATAGAAGTAGTAATGCTATGGTACTTAGTTTGAAACATAAAATCAAACAACTCCTCGATGTAAGTTCTTTGCGTGTCAAGAAGGGTGCCACGAGTTGACCGCAAATTGCCTATGTGGCTATGTCAATGAAAGAGGATGCAATGAGACTGATTGTTTTTTAATATAAGCACTCATTTTTGTTTCACATTTAAATGTAGCATTCATATAAATTTTTGTGTCTTAAAGTTATCAATCAAATTAGTATGAACAATTTTCACAGTTTCCATTATTGATATGAAAACTAAAACCGTTTTCTTGACTTCTTTACAAGAGAGAATGTGTTCTGTTATATTTACAAAATAATGATAATATAAGAAAGTGATTATGAGGGAT
This sequence comes from Citrus sinensis, assembly GCF_022201045.2. Lineage (NCBI taxonomy): Eukaryota > Viridiplantae > Streptophyta > Magnoliopsida > Sapindales > Rutaceae > Citrus > Citrus sinensis. The sequence continues at coordinate 10,006,346 of NC_068562.1, read as the reverse complement.
ATTCATATTTCCTTCGTAAAGAGTTTACTGGCAATAATGATGTAACTGGCCGTAATTGTCTTCGTATTTTGGCTAGTAGTCATCGAGCTAGCTGTGATATTTTGTTTGATCTTGCCATGTGCATAATGTGGACCCATCGTGATGGAAATTGCTAAATTACTTTCCAAAAGTGATGCACGTTGGTCTTGCTGAGAATCTTGAATCGTGACAATGTCCCTATGCTCGAACCGGTTCTTGCGTTCCAATTTTTGCCAAGAAATTGATTGGAACATGATTCATGCATGCATGTTAGCTTTTAGGGGAATAAGAAAATGTTGAAAAATTGCTTGAATAGTGCATGTGATAAGAAGAAACTCAGTTTTGAAAAATGGCTTAAATAGTGCATTTGGCCCTCTTAGACAAGAAGTCAAGTTTCACGAATCACGTTTGGACTACGTTATTTGTTGCTGAAAGAAACTTAGTTCTATATTGTTTGGTAGGCTAGAAAATGAAAGAAAATAAAAGAAAAGCTTTGCAAAGAAAACTGTAGAATCTTTTATTATTCAAAGCTTACAAGTTTAATGACTACAAATTGATATTTATATTGAGCTACAATCTGCTTAACACACACACGAGATTGTTGCAACACATAACCATTTGCTGCATAACTAACTTGACACATCAGCTCAACCAGCTAACTAACTTTGACAGGTCAGCTTAATGATTTGATCTGCTACAGCCAGCTACATAGCAACATCATGCTCTGCTCCAGCTACACAGCAGCATCATGCTCTGCTCCAGCTTCATCTAATTCACTAACATCCCTCCTCAAGCTGAAATGTTTAGGATGAACATTCAGCTTGCTTTGGAAGTAACTAAGTTGTTTGAAAGTAAGAGCTTTAGTCAGCACATCTGCTGTTTGATCTTGACTAGGCACATAACAGACTGCAACTTCTTTAGCAGTAACTTTATCTCGGATGAAATGGATATTCAATTCAACATGCTTAGTTTTAGCATGATAGATGTTGAGTGTTAGAAAATGCATATTTATAAAGGAGAAAACCGTCATTTTACATTTTAAGTCTTACTAACAACCCTTACTTTTATATATTTAACCTTCTTGTGATTTAATTACATGTGTTTTATTTTAATTAAGTATTTTATGTATTTTAGGGGCATTATAGTCATTTCACAATAAAGGAGAGATCAGACGGCAAAACGGACATCACTTTTGAACTCAGGACGGTCGAAAACCTTAGGAGGAGCATAAAAGGAAAAATGGCACTATTCACATGTACGGTACTATTCACGTGTACGGTACTGTATACGTTACTGTTCACGACACTGTTCACATAGACGGATGATGACGTGGCATTGACCGATGATGTGGCATTGACTGATGAGGTGTCACGATCCTGTTGGACTAAAATTCTTATGTACTGTTGATGGTGACGTGGCAGCATATCAGTGGACGAAAAATCTCGCGTACGGTGCATGCATCACACAGGATTATTTTCAACCAAACCGCGTTACTGTTCATCCGGGTCAAACCGCGTTACTGTTCAAAGTCGGGTCAAACCGTGTTACTGTTCATCCGCGTGGTCAAACCGTGGACTGTTGACTGATGACGTGGCGCAATCCTGAGCGTCCAAACTGTTTTTAATCCGATGGCCATGATTTACTCCATGTATCTATAAAAAGGGGGCCTCTCCCCCCTAATTTGATATCTCTGAATCCATTTTTGGGATCCATTTTCTGTAATTCCTTCTCCATCTTGTATTTTCTTCGTATTTTAATAAATTCCCATTTTGCCCCTAGTTCAACTATGAGTGGCTAATTTTCTTTTAAGCTTGGGTTGAAGGTGAAGTCTCAACATGTGTCATGGGCTTAATTTGGTAAATTTATTTTCTCTTCCCCTCTAATTTTTGTGGATGTTTTGACTTCTTGTCGACAAATAATAATAGTCTTGTCTAGATACCGCCTTGGTTACACCGGCTCTCTAGTATAAGGTTATTATTATTTGGCACGATAAGCCCTTAGCACCATATTGATTAGAGCGTGGTTCATGAGGTGTGGATTCCCCCCTCATGATTTAATTGGCATTAATACGGATTATTTAGCCCATGATGCATGTTGATACGGATCCAGATACCCAAGTACGTCAATTTAATAGATTTTCTCTTCAATTTATTCTCTCCATTGCAATTCCAATTTTAGAATTTATTCTCGCCATTTTAATTTAAGTATTAGCATATTCCAAATCATTTCCCCCATAAATCCAACTACCCATTTACAAAATTAATTTTATATATAATTAAAATCCACCTCCTCGTGGGATCGACACTCGTCACCATTAGTCTATACTACAATAGATTCGTGCGCTTGCGAGTACATTAAAATTTGCACAACAAGTTTTTGGCGCCGTTGCCGGGGAGGTAAGTAATTTTAATTCATAGAATTAATTTTTGTGAATAATTTCTTTTATTTGTTTTCTTGTATTTTTTTTTATTATTAAAAAAAAAAGAAAAAAAAAGTGAATCTACATTTAAAGGTTAGTATTTCTTTTCTTTTTCTCTTCTTTAAAATTTTGTAATTTAATTTTCCATTTATTTTTCTTTGTAATTTTTTTTTGTTTATCTTATTAATTTAATTTTTAGTTAATTTCTTTCACGTATTTATTTTTGTGTATTTTTATAGAAAGGTTGTAATAGCGCAATAAGGTTAGTATCGTAATTTCTTCCTCTTCTTTATTTTTATTTGTTTTGTTTGCATCTTTATTTTTATTTTATTTATTTTGCATGCATGGTCGTAGGTCATTATTACCTAATCTTGAACCTATAGACCTTGAATTAGAAAAAACACTTCGCACACACAAACACGTTAAAAATAAAATGGATTTACAAGCACCACAGGAGAGGCCATTTAAGGACTATTTTAGTCCCTTAGCTAATTTGAGCACGTCATGCATAAGATACCCAAATGTAGCTGCTAGGAGTTTTGAATTAAAACCTAGTGTGTTAAATTGTCTCCCTACATTTTATGGCCTAGAAAATGAGGATCCATATAATCATTTGAACGATTTTCATGCCATTTGTCAAACATTCAAATATGAGAATTTTTCAGATGATGATGTTAAACTTAGACTATTCCCATTTTCTTTAAAAGATAGAGCTCGTTCATGGCTTAATACATTGCCTGCTAATAGCATTGCATCATGGGAACAAATGGTTACAAAATTTTTGAATAAATATTTCCCAGTACATAAAACCAATGCTATTCGCAGGGAAATCTCGGAGTTTACCCAGAGAGAGGACGAGCAATTTTTCGAAACATGGGAGCGATTCAATGGGCTACTCTTGAAGTGTCCACATCATGGGTACGAGAAATGGCACCAATGCCAATACTTTTTGGAGGGATTATTGCCGAATGTGCAAGAATGGCTAATGGCAACAAGTGGAGGAGAGCTAATGTCAAAAAGTGCATCAGAAATTTGGGAATTCTTCCAGCGACAAGCAGATAATTCCCAACAACGGAGTCGATCACTTAGGACTACTAGAAGAATTAAAGGAGTGAATGAGGTTCAAATTGACGAATCAACTTCAGGAATCAAAGAAGTCAAGGAGATGGTTGAAGGTCTTGCTCGACAAATAGCATCGTTATCGACTGCTAAATCAACAGAACCACATGACCAGGACTCATACTCAGATCAAGCCAATGCCATAGGTGTAATGAGAAAGCCATCAAATTACAACCCATACTCCAACACATATAACCCTGGATGGAGAGACCACCCCAATTTTTCATGGTCTCAAGGATTCCAACAGAATGGACCAGCAGCTCCAGCTCCACCAATGCAACAAATTCCTCAAGTTCCTCAAGCCTCTCAGCCCCCATTCAGACCATACAATCAGAACCAGAACTACTCTCAACCCAGACCATGGGAGGATGCATTCCAAAATTTCAAGAATGTTACTCACTCCACGATTGAGCAACAGAATCGCACCATTGATGGACTACGAAATGAGTTGAGAGCAGGCTTCAATTCACAAGCCCAATCAGTTTCAAGCCTCGAGAAGATGGTGGGACAACTTGCTTCTTCAGTTCAGACCTTGGCAATGACCGTTGAGAAAGGTAAGTTTCCAAGTCAACCAGTGCCTAACCCTAAAGGAGTACATGAAGCAAGTACCAGTTCACCACAGCAGCATGGAGAGGTCAAAGCAGTAATGACCTTGCGAAAAGGAAAGGAAGTCGACAACAAAGTGGAGATGCCGGTGACAAAAGAAAATCAAATTGTACCTGTGAATGTTGAGGACTCATCACCGGAGGAGAAAGAAGAAACTAACCCACGAGAATATGTTCCGAAAGCTCCATTTCCTCAGAGGTTAGCTAAAGGAAAAAAGGGAAAATCCACAGGTGAGATTCTTGAAATCTTCAAACAGGTAAGTGTTAACATCCCTTTGCTTGATGCTATTAAACAAGTTCCATCTTATGCCAAGTTTCTTAAAGACCTTTGTACTAAAAAGAGAAATATGCATGTTCAAAAGAAGGCATTTTTAACAGAAAACGTTAGTTCTATACTCCAACATAAAATTCCTTTAAAATGCAAAGACCCAGGCTCCCCCACTATCTCATGTAGTATAGGGAACCACACAATTGAGAATGCTTTGTTGGATTTAGGAGCTAGTGTAAATCTTTTGCCTTACTCTGTATTCGTGAAACTTGGACTGGGAGAATTACACCCAACTCCAGTGGTGTTACAGCTTGCAGATCGGTCCACGAAAATACCTCGTGGTATTGTGGAGGACGTGCTTATCCAGGTAGACAAATTTTATTTTCCTGTTGACTTCATTGTAATTGACACTCAACCAATACAGGATTCAAGGAAGCACATCCCCATTATTCTAGGCCGACCTTTCTTGGCAACTGCGGATGCTCACATTCAATGCAGGACGGGAAATATGCAGTTGTCTTTCGGCAACATGACTATGGAGCTGAACATCTTCAACATTGCCAAACAACCTCACAGTGCAGATGATGGAATTGTTGATGTGGATTTAATCGAAGCATTAGTTGATGACACTTTTCTTTCAAACCTTAGTGATGATCCTTTACAAACATGTTTAACTCACTTTGGTTTTGATTTTGATATTGACAGATCGGTTGATGAGGTCAACGCTCTGCTTGACTCAGCACCATCTATGGACACTAATAAATGGAAGTCAAGAGTTGAGCAACTAGCACCATCAGAGAAGCAACTCATTCCATCATCAGAATCACCACCGAAACTCGAGCTCAAACCATTGCCCAACACTTTGGAATATGCGTTTTTGGGAGAAGAAAGTACTCTGCCGGTAATCATCTCATCATCCCTAAATGACGAACAAAAAGGTAAGTTGTTGGATGTTTTAAAAGAGCACAAAGAAGCATTAGGATGGACCATAGCAGATATTAAAGGTATAAACCCAGTAGATTGCATGCATTACATTCACCTTGATGAAAATGCTAAAACTACTAGGGAAATACAACGTCGGTTAAATCCTAATATGAAAGAAGTTGTTAGAACCGAAGTGCTTAAGCTATTAGATGCAGGTATCATTTACCCAATTTCTGATAGTTCATGGGTCAGTCCTGTACAAGTTGTCCCTAAAAAGTCAGGAGTCACAGTAGTTACCAATGCTGATAATGAATTGATACCCACTAGAGTGACTACAGGATGGCGTGTATGCATTGATTATAGAAAATTGAATTCTGTCACACGTAAAGACCATTTTCCTTTACCATTTATTGATCAAATGCTTGATAGATTAGCAGGCCATGAATTTTATTGCTTTCTAGATGGTTACTCAGGATATAATCAGATTCCCATAGCACCAAAAGATCAAGAGAAAACTACTTTCACTTGCCCTTTTGGCACATTTGCATATAGGAGAATGCCATTTGGATTATGTAATGCACCTGCTACATTTCAACGATGCATGTTGAGCATTTTTTCTGATATGGTGGAACGATTCCTTGAAGTCTTTATGGATGATTTTTCTGTCTTTGGTGACTCGTTTGATCAATGTTTACATCATCTAACACTAGTTCTGCAGAGATGTATCGAGAAGAACTTGGTCTTAAATTGGGAGAAATGCCATTTTATGGTAAAACAAGGTATTGTTCTCGGTCACATCATTTCGAGCAAAGGTATTGAGGTTGACAAAGCCAAGGTGGATCTCATTTCTAATCTTCCTCCACCCAAAACAGTCAGAGAAGTAAGATCTTTCCTTGGGCATGCTGGTTTCTATAGACGTTTCATTAAAGATTTTAGCAAAGTTTCTAGACCCTTATGCAATTTACTTGCTAAGGATGTACCTTTTATCTTTAATGATTCATGTCTTATGGCGTTTGAAAAATTAAAACAGTTGTTGACATCATCACCCATCATTCAGGCCCCGAACTGGAGTTTACCATTTGAACTCATGTGTGATGCATCGGATTATGCAGTAGGAGCAGTATTAGGACAAAGAGTTGATCGAATTCCCCACGTTATTTACTATGCTAGTATGACATTGAATGATGCACAGTTGAACTATTCAACTACTGAAAAAGAAATGCTAGCAGTAGTGTTTGCATTAGAGAAATTTCGATCTTATCTCATTGGTTGTAAAATAATCGTGTTCACAGATCATGCTGCTCTTAAATATCTTCTCACAAAGAAAGATGCAAAAGCTAGGCTAATTCGTTGGGTGTTACTTTTGCAGGAATTTGACTTGGAATTCAAAGATAAAAAAGGGACAGAAAATGTTGTGGCCGACCACCTCTCTCGTCTCCATCTTGACACAATTACAGAGCCATTAATATTGAATGAGTCATTTCCAGATGAACAATTAATGAGTGTGGAAGTATTACCTTGGTATGCTGATATAGTTAATTATCTTGTTACAGGTAAACTTCCTGAGCATTGGACCAAGCAAGACAAGGCAAAATTCTTTGCAGAGATAAAGAATTTTTTTTGGGATGACCCGTATTTGTTCAAGTATTGTGCGGATCAAATTGTTAGACGATGTGTCCCAGAAAGTGAAATTCAGAATATCCTTTCATTCTGCCATAAACAAGCTTGTGGAGGCCATTTCAGTGCTAAGAAAACAGCGACTAAAGTTTTACAATGTGGTTTCTATTGGCCATCTATATTTCGAGACGCTTACACTTTCTGTTCTTCATGTGATAGGTGTCGACGAATGGGAAGCATTACGCGAAGGAATATGATGCCACTAAATCCAATTTTAGTTGTTGAGATTTTTGACGTATGGGGTATCGACTTCATGGGACCCTTTCCCCCTTCTTTTGGCCATCAATACATATTGGTTGCTGTTGACTACGTATCAAAATGGGTAGAAGCAATTCCATGTAGGACCAATGATCACAAGGTGGTGATAGGATTTTTGAAAAGCAACATTGTCTCGCGCTTTGGATTCCCTCGAGCAATAATCAGTGATGGTGGTGCCCACTTTTGTAACAAAGCATTCAAAGCTCTTTTGACAAAGTATTCAATCACACACAAAGTGGCGACCCCGTATCATCCGCAAACCAGTGGCCAAGTTGAGATCTCCAATCGAGAAATAAAGCACATATTAGAAAAAACGGTGAGGCCAGACAGAAAAGATTGGTCATTAAGACTTGATGATGCCTTATGGGCATATAGAACGGCTTTCAAGACCCCGATTGGGATGTCACCCTACAGGCTAGTGTATGGAAAAGCTTGCCACCTACCTGTGGAACTCGAGCATCGTGCATATTGGGCCATCAAGAAATTCAATTTTGACATGCAGCAAGCCAGCTCAGAAAGAAGATTACAGCTGGCAGAACTTGAAGAAATTCGCAATGACGCGTACGAAAATGCCAAGATTTACAAGCAACGAATGAAAGTCTTCCATGATAAGCAAATTATGAGAAAATCATTCACTCCAGGTCAGAAAGTGCTTTTATTCAATTCTCGCTTGCACCTATTCCCAGGTAAGTTACGCTCTCGTTGGTCTGGCCCATTTATTGTTCATACTGTTTTTCCACATGGGGCAATTGAAATTAAAGACCCAAAGAATGGTGTCACGTTTAAAGTTAATGGTCAAAGATTAAAGCCATATCTAGAGTACCAACCACATGAAGAAGACACCGAAATAAATTTGAGTGACCCACCAAATTTGAATTGATTTTTTTTTTCTTTTCGTTGATTTGATTTTTCTTTCTTTCTTTTTATTATTATTCTTTTGCTAATTGAAATTGTTTTTGCATAAGTGTGTTTATTTTACCATTAAGTTTTCTCTTATCATTTTTAATCATGAGTCTCATACTTAGACCGTTCCTCCTGAACATTCTTAAACCACTTCAACGTGTCAAAACTCATCTCAAAAGACAGATTCAATTTTGTAAAACACATCGCATTTGGGCTCTACAACCACCAGAGTTAGTAGCCTATGTTGAGGGTTTAGAACACCAACTCAGAGACATTGAGAGAAGTGTTTACAACATCCAGTTGGAGCTTGAGGTAAATTCAATAAGAGGACGATTTTAATTTTCTTTGTGTGTTTTAATTTGTTTTTCTATTTGTGTGCTTTAGTTTGTTACCCCGGTGAAGTGGCGGATAACGGTACTCCGTGACAATCAAGTCGGTTACTTCAGTTTCCCATAATAACTGATATTCTGAGGCGAAGGTATGGACAGAAACGAGATTCTAGCGAAGCTTCACAAGCGATTCCCTTCACTTCCTCAGAATGCCCTCCTTACGATCTATAAAGCTCGGTCCGAACGCATGCGATTACTCATGAGGAATAACATACCTGCTGACATCCGTTGGTTAATCGAGGCTAAAGTACGATCGGCAGGTGAGTTACCTCCAAAATTTATTGCATACATGCCTGGTTGTGGTAAAGGAAATTATGCAAGAAAACGACGAGCTCGAAGAATTTCTGTTGCTTGTCATAAGTGTGCCAGAATGAGTTGCAATAAAAACCCATGTTCTTTAGGAATGGTGTCTGATAACAGGGAAGATAAGATTCAATTCATTAGGGATGGCTTGAATAAGGAGTCATTGGATGATATCCTTTTGTCTCTTGAAACGCATCCCAGTGGATATGTGCAAGGAGCGATTCTCCAGTTATGGCCATTATTCCAGAAAGAGCATGCACGATATAGTCTCGGGAATCTGACTATAAACGACCCTGTTTGCCAGTTTATAAGAAAACTGGATAGGAAGCCTATCCTCGACCCATAGAGGGCGTTCAAGCCGTTTCTGGACGTAAAACCAGAGGAAGATGTGAGCCACAGTCGCAACTACCTGTAAATATCCTTTTACTTTATTGTTATTTTATTTCACTATTGTCTTATTGTTTGCATTATTGTCTTTAATAATTTTATTACTGTTTGCTTTTTCCTTTTTACTGTTTTCTTTTTGACTTGCGAGCCACGTGCTTTACGCGTTATTTGACACTAACATATTACCTCATACACAACCATGACCCACTATCACCGAGACTCTTAAATGTGATTTCTTTTTTGTCAAGCACTCACAAATTGTTTTCGAGAAGTATCACAATGGCAGCTACTCCCAATAGACAATTCAAGAACATTTGTGTGCTTTCTGGATTTACCTATGACAAACATAAAGAGTTCGTTGAGGCAGCTATAGATCTTGGTCGAAGCATAGCAGCGAGAAAATTACATTTGGTGTATGGAGGAGGTAACCGAGGGTTATCAAAAATGGTCTCAGAAGCAGCTTTTATCAGAGGAAGTCAAGTGTTAGGCATCATCCCAAGAGTCCTAAAACCATTGGGCAGTTCGTCTGACTCATCAACTGGAGAAGAGTTAGTCGTCTCAGGTATGCAAGAAAGAATAACTGAAATGCTTAATTATGCTGATGCTTTTATTTTCCTTCCAGGAGATCTTGCAACACTAGAGGCACTTATGACACTAGCATCTTGGGCCCATCTACACATTCACCAGAAACCCATCGGTTTGTTAAATGTCAATAACTTTTATGATGGCTTTATCGCATTTCTTAACCATGCAATAAAAAACTATTTCATTCCCTCTAATGCGAAAAAACTCTTTATTTGTGCTCACACTGCTAATGAGCTACTTGATATGTTACAAGCTTATCGACCGGAGCCAGACCCCTGGACCTTTGTGTTGGAGCGTCCAAATAATGATGGTAACAGTAGCCGCAGTAAGAAGTACAAATTAGATTTAACTCTCCGCCTGTAAATATTTTCTTCTGTGTTGCACCACCCAGGTGATGTCTTCTAAACTCTACTTCTTTCATTTCAAACATTGAGGACAATGTTTCGTTCTGGTTGGGGGGAGGGAATAGTCGACAATTGTGGAATTTTGGTTAAGTTTTTACTAATTTTTTGTTGTAGAAACTAACTGTTGCTAACTTTTTGTGTTGAAGATGGCTGAATATGGAGTGTAGTTACTCTAGAAACGCATCTTCATTGTTTGAAAAAAAAATTCAAAAAAAAAAAAAACAATTCAGACATTTTCTTTTTCTTTATTATGTGTTTATGTTTATTTTTCTTCTTTAATTTCTCCTCTATAAATATACATTTTCCAACTTTTGAGTCGAAGATGGCTGAATATGAAGTGTAGTTCCTCTAGAAACGCATCTTCTTTTAAAAAAAAAAAATCATTTTCGTTTTCTATCATTTTACGTGTAACTTTTCTAATTAGTTTTTATACATCATTTTCACATTTCTGCATGCATATTTTCCTTTCATGTTTAGAATAGGTTGGGGGGTAGAATGATGTTTAAAAAAAAAATGTGTGATTTTTTTTAACATTGGATGACATGATTAATTTCAAATTTTAGTATTTGTATTATCTTTGGTCTTAAGTGATGTTACGCTATGTTTGCTACTTTACATGTTGATGTCGGAGACAAATGTGAGTTGCTTGAAGGAATGAACATGTCATAATAAGTACCAAGTGAGTTTTTGAGCCTATTATTTTTCTTGGAGAATAACCCTTTTGCCCACTCTTTATACAGCTTAGCAGTTTATTATTTTATACACGATCTCTAAATTACTTTTGAGTTAACCCTTAAAAAAAAAAATTGTAAAATAAAAAAAAAAGAGAAAAAAGAAAAAGAAAAAAGAGTGTGTTGCTACATTTGGAGGCCCATCTAACTAGTAGATATGGAAGATTATTTAGAGCCCTAAAAGACGATGGAGAGGCCATCTTTGATCCGTTTGAGCCTTTCAAGCCATCCCTTTTATTTAATATCCATAGTTAACCCTTTTGAGCCTATAAAAAATTAAAAAAAAAAAAAACCTTTTCTTTGTCAACTTATCATCTTGACCCACTCCGATTTGGAGTATTACCCGATATCTTATAAGTTCCATCACCTATTTATGTTTGAGAAAATGTAAATAATTATTTTGTTCAGTGAAGTTATGCCAAATAAAAAAAAAACAAAAACAAAAACAAAAACAAAAACAAAAACAAAAGTTGTTGTTTCAAAAGAATAAAAATAGGTGAAATCCACCTTGCAACTTCCAAAAAAAAAAAAAAAAAAAATTCTCTGCATTTTTCTCAAACATACACTTTGTTTTCCTTATTTTCCTTCTTTGTTAGCCATGTCCCTAGCCTACGTTTCGTCCTAATAAAAGTCCTTCTTGATTTTAGGGAACTATAGTTTGAAGTAGAAGCTAGTTATATGGGCTAAAAAGATGTAGTGATGCATAATTAAAAAAAAAAAAAGATAAATAAAGTGGGTTGACTAACATTTTATTTGACTTGAGATCGTATTATTTCTAAGCTGAGGGCATATTTATTTCATCTTGGTGAGAGCATGTGATATCACTTCTTTATTATTTTCTCTCTCAATTACCATTCATTGGAGTGACTATTTTTATTGGGATTAATTTATTTGTGAGAGTGTCACTACTTCCAGTGAGATTTTGGGGTTTGACATGTCATTCTTGAGAGTAGCTAAAACAAAGTCTACTGGGCTAATTCATGTGGATGGTTGATGTGGGTGTGATGTTGCTTTAGACTGGAGATAATGCTTATACTTTTATTTGATTGCTATCATTAATCTGATGGAATAAATACGAGTGTTTCTATTAAAAAAATATATATATATTTTGAATTTGAATTTTGTTTTCGCTTTATTTGCTAGGGACTAGCAATAAGCTGGTTGGGGGGTGTGTTGAGTGTTAGAAAATGCATATTTATAAAGGAGAAAACCGTCATTTTACATTTTAAGTCTTACTAACAACCCTTACTTTTATATATTTAACCTTCTTGTGATTTAATTACATGTGTTTTATTTTAATTAAGTATTTTATGTATTTTAGGGGCATTATAGTCATTTCACAATAAAGGAGAGATCAGACGGCAAAACGGACATCACTTTTGAACTCAGGACGGTCGAAAACCTTAGGAGGAGCATAAAAGGAAAAATGGCACTATTCACATGTACGGTACTATTCACGTGTACGGTACTGTATACGTTACTGTTCACGACACTGTTCACATAGACGGATGATGACGTGGCATTGACTGATGATGTGGCATTGACTGATGAGGTGTCACGATCCTGTTGGACTAAAATTCTTATGTACTGTTGATGGTGACGTGGCAGCATATCAGTGGACGAAAAATCTCGCGTACGGTGCATGCATCACACAGGATTATTTTCAACCAAACCGCGTTACTGTTCATCCGGGTCAAACCGCGTTACTGTTCAAAGTCGGGTCAAACCGTGTTACTGTTCATCCGCGTGGTCAAACTGTGGACTGTTGACTGATGACGTGGCGCAATCCTGAGCGTCCAAACTGTTTTTAATCCGATGGCCATGATTTACTCCATGTATCTATAAAAAGGGGGCCTCTCCCCCGTAATTTGATATCTCTGAATCCATTTTTGGGATCCATTTTCTGTAATTCCTTCTCCATCTTGTATTTTCTTCGTATTTTAATAAATTCCCATTTTGCCCCTAGTTCAACTATGAGTGGCTAATTTTCTTTTAAGCTTGGGTTGAAGGTGAAGTCTCAACATGTGTCATGGGCTTAATTTGGTAAATTTATTTTCTCTTCCCCTCTAATTTTTGTGGATGTTTTGACTTCTCGTCGACAAATAATAATAGTCTTGTCTAGATACCGCCTTGGTTACACCGGCTCTCTAGTATAAGGTTATTATTATTTGGCACGATAAGCCCTTAGCACCATATTGATTAGAGCGTGGTTCATGAGGTGTGGATTCCCCCCTCATGATTTAATTGGCATTAATACGGATTATTTAGCCCATGATGCATGTTGATACGGATCCAGATACCCAAGTACGTCAATTTAATAGATTTTCTCTTCAATTTATTCTCTCCATTGCAATTCCAATTTTAGAATTTATTCTCGCCATTTTAATTTAAGTATTAGCATATTCCAAATCATTTCCCCCATAAATCCAACTACCCATTTACAAAATTAATTCTATATATAATTAAAATCCACCTCCTCGTGGGATCGACACTCGTCACCATTAGTCTATACTACAATAGATTCGTGCGCTTGCGAGTACATTAAAATTTGCACAACAATAGACTGGATTATAAGCTAAAGCAATGGCTCCTTGATTATCACACCACATCATAGGAGTAGAGCTCAATTTGATGCTAAGTTCACCAAGTAAAGACTTGATCCAGGTAACCTCTGAAGCAGCATGAGCAAGAGATCTATACTCAGCTTCTGTGCTGGATCTGGAAACAACAGCTTGCTTCTTGGACGACCATGAGACAAGATTAGGACCTAGATAAATAGCAAAGCCAGCTACTGACTTCCTATCATCATGATCACAAGCCCAGTTAGAGTTTGAAAAACAATGGAGTTGCAGAGCTCCTTGGTTGTAGAATTGCAACTCAAGATGGATAGTACCTTTTAAGTACCTCAATAACCTTTTACATGCTTCCGAATGTTGAGTCCTAGGATTGGAAAGGAACTGACTTAACTTGTTTACAGAAAAAGCAATGTCAGGTCTGGTAAGAGTAACATATTGAAGAGCTCCTATAACACTTTTATATTGAGAAACATTGTCAATTGGCTCCCCTAAGTCTTTGGTGAGATAATAACCTGTAGATATTGGAGTTGGCACAGAACTACAATCAGTCATGCCATGTTTTTCCAGAACATCAGCAATATACTTTGCTTGTGTTAAGGAAACCCCTTTTGAAGACTTGCTGACTTCAATCCCCAAAAAATAGTGAAGTTCCCCAGATCTTTTAAAGCAAAAGTCTGATGCATATTCTGAATAACTTGTTGAATCAGTGATGGACTGGAACCAGTGATGATAATATCATCAACATAGACTAAAACAATAGTTATATGACCATTGTTCCAGGCATAAAAAAGAGAGTTATCAGACCTTAAATGCTGAAAATGCCACTGGGAGATCATTGCATCCTTAAATCTATCAAATCAAGCTCTAGGAGCCTGTTTTAAACCATACAAAGCCTTATTCAGCTTGCAAACATGATTAGGTTTAGTTAAATCAACAAAACCTTGAGGTTGAGCCATGTACACATCTTCAATTAAAATGCCATTGAGGAAGGCATTATTAACATCCACTTGCCTAATAACCCAGTGGTTCAATATTGCTAAGCTAAGAATAACTCTGATAGTTGAAGATTTAACCACTAGACTAAAGGTTTCTGTGTAGTCAACCCCATGTGTCTGATGAAACCCCTTAGCAACAAGCCTGGCTTTATACCTTGAAACCGAGCCATCTGAGTTATACTTTATTCGAAACACCCATTTGTTGCCAACTATCTTCATTGGAGTAGCGGGTAAAACTAAATCCCAGGTGTGATTAGTTTTAAGTGCTAGATACTCTTCTTGCATAGCTTTATACCACATAGGATCAGAAAGTGCTTTGGAAACAGAAGTTGGTTCTGATTGCTGGGCTAACAAGGCTGACAAATAAACCTTTGGCTTGAAAATACCTGCTTTTGATCTGGTTACCATTGGATGACCAGATGATGCAGGTTGTGGTAATGTATGTGGAGGTGAAGTATGTGATGATGAGGAAGAAGAAAGAGAAGCTGAGTTGGAATTATCAGAAAAATAAACTGGAGTAGAATTTGGGAAGGAAATAGAAGCATTAGACTGATGAACATTAGGTTGAGGTTCTGATGATGCTGCTAAAGGTGCTTGTAACTGAGTAACAGAAGAAGTGGAAGAATTAAAAGAAGACTCAGAGTGTGTTGTGGACTGACAGCTTAAAGAGGTTGAAGAAAAATCTACCCCAGACTCATAAGGAAAGGAATTTGCATCAAAAGTGACATGATTGGAAATATGGACCCTCCTAGAAGAGTGAAGACACAGATATCCCTTGTGTTGTGAACTGTAGCCAATGAATATACATCTAGCAGTTCTGAAATCAAACTTATGTCTATTGTATGGTCTGAGTGTTGGATAACAAGCACAGCCGAAAGTTTTAAGTGTTGAATAATCTGGTTGATAATGAAACAGCTTTTGAAAAAGAGAAATGCTATTTAGAACTGGAGTTGGAAGTCTGTTTATCAAATAAATAGCTATGTGGAATGCATTCCACCAAAATTTGAGTGGTAAATGTGCTTGAGCTAATAAAGTCAGACCTACATCAACTATGTGTCTATGTTTCCTCTCAATTCTTCCATTTTGGTGATGAATATGTGGGCAAGGGTGTCGAAAATGGATACCAGAAGTAGTGAGCAATGAGGAAAATGATTTGAACTCCCCTCCCCAGTCAGTTTGGACAGTTTTGATTGAAAGTTGAAGATGCTTTTTAATGAATGTTTTGAAATTTTTAAAAACTTCATGAGCATTAGATTTTGCTGACAAGGGGAATATCCAGGTAAACCTACTGTAATCATCTAGGATTGACAGGTAGTAGTTATATCCTTGGGTAGAACAAACATGAGAAGGACCCCACAGATCTGCATATATCAGTTGTAAAGGTGCTGAAGTTTTTGTTTCAACTGAATCAAAATGCAGCATATGATTTTTCCTATATTGACATGCTGAACAAAATTTCAAACTTTCAACTTTATTAAGAGCAGTAAAGTTGTTACAAGCTTTGAGTATGGTTTTGAGAGTATAAGGTGCTAGGTGTCCTAATCTTCTATGAAGAAGATTTACATCAGTTAAACCCCTTGCAACAACTGACAGACATGACTTTTTATTCAGCTCATAAGAACTAACAGCAGAAGGCTTATCAGAAGTAAAAACAGGAGAACAAGCAAAGAGAGATTAAATTTTGTTTTGACCAACTGAACTGAGAAAAACTGAGTGAGCAGCAGCATGTGAAGAGACTCTATACAAGCCACCTTTAGCAACACCTTCAAGTAAAATTTCCCTGTGTTCTTGGCCTTTATAAAACAGAAATCACCAAGAAATTCAACAGTAACTGGATTGTCAGCCAATAATTTGGAGATGCTAAGTAAATTCTTAGTAATAAAGGGAACATGAAGAACATGGTTAAGAAATAAAGATTGAGAATTTGAAGTGTTCAGCACAACTGATCCTATATGTGTAATAGCTAATGCATTTCCATCCCCAACAAATAACTTTTCAGTACCAGTATAAGCTTGTGAATCTAGAAGTTTACCTAGATCATTAGTAATGTGATTTATTGCTCCACTATCAATATACCAGGAAGGATCTTCAATGTGTTCTGGAAGTGAAGAAGACATAGCTAAGGAAGATGAAGCACTTGACTGTCCAGGATTATTGTTTCCTTGACCAGCAACAAAATTAGATGGTCCAGGAGTAAAGGAGTAATAGGTAGAAGGATTGCTATCTGGATACACAATATTTCCTTGATATTCAAAACCCTTGGGTGCATGACCAAAACTAGCATTTTGTCCAAAACCAGCATTTGAACCAAAACCTCCAAAACCTCTTCCACTATTACCATTATAGGCTCTTCCTCTACCATATTGCCCTTGATTAAAACCTCTGCCACCATTCATATTGCCTCTACCATGGTTCCTCTGTGGAACAAAAGATGAGTTATACCTACTCCTGCATCTATTTGTTGCATGACCAGGTATGAAGCAAATTTGACAAACAATTTCAGAGAGATTACTGCCATTATTAAACTGACCATATCCATATCCATTAAAACCTCCATATCCAGAATTATTACCACCTCCAGAGTTATTTCCATAATTTTTCTGAAAATTTCCATTATTCTTTTCAGCATATGAGTTCTTCTGAGCAATATTTGCTATCATGTTATGCATCACATCACCAGCAATTTTCCCTTTCTTTTGATCAACTATATTTTCATGATTCAACAATAAAGAATATAGTTAATCTAATGTGATCTTTTCACCTCGAGCTAACACAGCTGTGACTAAAGATTCATAATATGATGAATCAAGACCAGTTAATATATGCATCACAAGATCATTTAACTCAATAGGTTTTCCAGCTAGAGCTAAAGTATCAGCTATGCGTTTTACTTTTACAAAATAATCAGACATATGCATTGCACCTTTCTTAATAGTTTGAATCTGCATTCTAAGTGTTTGAATTCTAGCTTGTGATTGAGAGATAAACATACTAGCAAGAGTCTCCCAAATCTGTTTTGAAGTTGTAGAATCAATCACGGTAGCAAGCAGATTTTAATGTATCGATGACATCATCCAACTCAGCAAAAGTTGGTCAGTCTTCATCCAAGCTACGAATTCTGGATTAATAGATCTGGATCCAGATTCAGTTAAAACTTCAACTCCATTGTTGTTTCTAGAAAAAAGAAACTACTCAGGACATTCTCGATCGCCATTGATAAACCCTTCCAAACCGTTTCCTTTGATTGAAGTTAAAATTTGTGTGCACCACAGAATGAAGTTGTTTTGATCTAGCTTTACTGGCGTAACAAAACTGAAAGAGTTGTTGTTTTGAACTATATTTGCCATTTGTGGCTCTGATACCATGAAAGAAACTTAGTTCTATATTGTTTGGTAGGCTAGAAAATGAAAGAAAATAAAAGAAAAGCCTTGCAAAGAAAACTGTAGAATCTTTTATTATTCAAAGCTTACAAGTTTAATGACTACAAATTGATATTTATATTGAGCTACAATCTGCTTAACACACACACGAGATTGTTGCAACACATAACCATTTGCTGCATAACTAACTTGACACATCAGCTCAACCAGCTAACTAACTTTGACAGGTCAGCTAAATGATTTGATCTGCTACAGCCAAGTACATAGCAACATCATGCTCTACTCCAGCTACACAGTAACATCATGCTCTGCTCCAGCTACACAGCAACATCATGCTATGCTCCAGCTTCATCTAATTCACTAACAGTTGCTTGGCATGTTTCTTTAGGCTTGTTTTAGACAAAAAGTCAAGTTTTATGAATCACGTTTGTAAGAATTTATTAAGAGTAGTGTTAGTGTTACATGATGTGACATTCATTGAATTCTTTTGTGTCTTGTCCTTCTCAATTAGCATACAACTCATTTTAAAAGTTTTTAGCCATAGAGTTTTTACTCCATGTAATTTGACAAAGTGACACAGTATTTACCAATTTTGGAAGATAAATTTTAATTTTATGGAATTACAAGCATAATTTAATTTTCAAGTTGTCAAGTTAGATCATAAGTTGACCAAGTCAATGAAATTAACGAAGAGTTGACTAAATTAATGGAAAATTGTAGATAACTTCATTGTGTATTTTTTCATTAGTTAGATTTTCGTCACGTATACTTCTCTGCTAATTACCTAAAATACTGCATACTAATATGTCCAAATGCCCAAATACGATAAATAATAAAAGAATATATTTGAGTATACCTAAAATTTTTCTCAAACACAACTACCAAATGAAAATTTTAGATTAACAAATATAAATTTTTTTTTAAAATTAACCATATATTTTGTAAAACCTCTAATTCTATTAACGAATATAATATTTTTTAAATGGAAAAATTCGGCAAATATCTATCGACAAGAGGAGGAGGCAATTAAATGATGATCTTGTCCCGATGGGCTCAATATATGATGAACCCCATTTCATCATTTGCCCCTTTCAGCTTCCAACGTCACTTCATTAGAAAATTGAGTGGGACTATTAGCACCCCTCTAAAATTCTTTTTAAACTCCTTTTTTTAATTATATTCCATTTAATGTCAAAAGTACCTTTTTTTTAAATAAACACTATTATCATTTTTAAATCTTGCAATTTCAAATAACTTTCTCACCCTTTTAGTCTCAATAATTGTATTTCTCTCTTCAATCTTTCTTTATTATTTAATTTCTAAAAAAAATCTAAAAAAGAGCAAGAAAACCCTTATAAAATATTAAATATTTTATGGGTCTAATACAATTTTATCGTACACATAAACTTTGGGTGCAACAATTAGTTTGAGAATCCTTAAAAAGTTATTTGTAGTGAGATAAAATTTATTTAATTTATTTTCTCACAATGTTGTATCCTAATTTTGTTGCTACATATATTACAAGAGTATTATTTTGGCTTAAAAATTTGCTTCTTAAATTTAGATTAATTTAATGATTAAAAAAATTTTATAGATTGCTTCTTAAATTCAAATTATTCTAATGATTAAGAAAAAATTATATTGTGCAAGTAAAATTATAGAAGTTTGAAAGAAATAAACTCGTGTTTTTCTCTTACAACATGAATCCCTAAAACTCTTCTCTCTCTCTGCAAATGAAGCTCTAAGAAAGAAAAAGAATAAAGAATTAAATTTGTTCATTTTGAAAACCTAAGGAAGTATGCTCTGCACTTGCCTTCCAGTAAGGATCCTGTGCATCAGAAAACTTTTGATCATTTCTTCTCTGGTTTGGTACCCTGTTTTAGACTAAAGGAAAGTCTGTTTTGGGTTATATAACCCGAGATGAAAAATGTTTTAAAGGTTTTTGATCACGAGGTATATCGGCTGGAAACCCGAGCTTGCGGACTACTGGTCCAAAGAACAGTTTTAACTGTTGTAGTTCTGGTATAACAACGCCACGTACACTCCACTATAGTTCTGGTATAACAACGCCACGTACACTCCACTATAGTTCTGGTATAACAACGCCACATACAGTTCTGGTATAACAACGCCACATACACTCCACTATGGTATCAGAGCCATACCCATCCTTGAAAATTTCCTGTTTTCTAAATTCACGTTTTCTTGACCAAAATGGTATAATTTAAGGCTTTTTCTATTTTGATCTTTAGAACTTCAGGCGCAGAGAGAACTTCTCCTTCATGGCATCCACTTCATCTTCACCTCCTGTTACTCTTTCTTCCACTCTTTCTTTGCCGAAATCTTGCACTTCTCATACTACTAACAAAATTGAAAATCTTGTAGAATACTCCTACATCCCTGAATCCGCCCAAATCAGTGAATCTTCTTACCCTCTCCTCAGCCCTTATCAGTTGTACAAACGACCTAGCTCCTTTACCCGCAGTCTCCGCACCCTTATCTCTACCAGACGCCCTCACCCTAAAGAATATATCCAGTCTTCTCGCCTGGATCAGTGTGCTCTTCAAGCCACCTCTGCTGAGCAATATGTCACTCTGGAGATTCCCTCCGAGTTGCTCTCCAACTGGAAACGAGAAGGTTATACTCATCTTCATCTTGGAGGCATCAGATTAATCCTTACCCTTCATGGGAGAAAAGGATTACCGGTTACCGCTCGACTTGCTATGCTTGATACCCGGTTTAAACAGTACCAAGATGCTGTTATCGGTACTGTCCTCACAACCCTTCATGCAGGAAGTGTTTTACTCACTTTCTATCCCAATTTCAATCTTTCTCTCCAAGACCCCAATTTGCCCACAACCTTGAAAGTCCAGGTTCAGATTCAAGGTGCTGAACAAATTTCTTCTGCCAAAATTGCCACTTTACACCACCAACTCGTCTACAGGCTCCAAAATCATGCCTTAGATCTACCCGCTCCAGAACACCACTCTGACACCCTCATGGTGTTAGCAGAATCTGACCAGATCCCGACAATCATCCAGATTCCACGACAAATTCCCCGTCATGAGCTCATCAAGCTTATGCCTCTTGAATGGATCTCCAACTATGAACAGTTCCATAACAATACAGCTCCAATTCAGACCTCTGAAAGCATGTTTGAAAGACGACAAGATGGAACAGTCAGAATGACTTTTAAACCACCTCCCAGTGCTCCACAAGAGCCTCCTAGGCTCTCCTTTACCTATTCTTCAATGATCACAGCTGTTCAGACAGCGCAGGAAGATCTGCCCATTACAGGGTTTAATTCTCAAGGCTACCCTGTTTATCCAGCCAAACACAATGGCCATTTCCTATGGGATGCCCCTGGTTCCGGCATGTGTGACCCAAATTGTCCCTGCTGGGATGATTGGGAAGAAGACGATGATTACGCAACCACAAGGAAAAAGAAACCCAAGAAGAAAAAACCTCCTGTCCCATGTCACCACTGTGACCCTAAACCACCATCAGATCCTCCACCTCCACCGGCTCCATTACCCATCTACCGAAAAGAACTCACATGGATTGCCAAACATTGCAAATCTGAGATTCCATCACCACTCTCACACCCAACACCTATCGTCCAACCACTGGCTTGTATGATGTTTTCCTCTACTTCTTCAGATTACTCTTCTTCCTTTCCTCCTTTGGAACCCCATACAGATTCTCAACGAAATGTTGTGTCCAAACCCTTTATCCCTTCACCTATTACCTCCACTGGCCACCTGGAGCCCCCTAAACCTTTTGAATCAGTCCTCAACTGGCACACTCAAAATGCCAGGGCCCAAAATGATTCTTTGTTGCATCTCAATTCAAAAGTTGAGAACATCAGTTTGCGAACTGAACAAATTGAGACAAAAGTTGATTCCATCACTGCACAGATGCAGCAGATCCACCAAAATCTTCACTCCCGAATTGGCCAACTCGATTCAGAGTTACGAGCCATGCTAGCCCATAGATACAATGGTCCCGAATTTGACCAAAAAGAGAGGGAAATCAGGCGATTAAAGGCTGAACTTGCTCAGATTGAATCTGAAAAACAGAGACCTACCCTTTTCACCAGTTCACCTCTTATTCCTTCTATCGGTCCAACTTACCATCCTTTTGCCTCTATGCTCTCTCCTATTAAAAAATATGACCCTTCCAAGTTATTTGGCATGACTCATACTCTTTTCAGAGACAATCCTTTGCCACCGCCACCTAAACCTAAACCCAAACCTAGACCGCAGCCTCGACCTCCCCCTCTTCATCCTTCCTCTCTGACCATCCCCGGCCAACCATCTCCTACTTTTACACCGACATCACCACCAGCTCCTTTATCAGTCCCTGCCCAATCAAAAGATAAAGAACCCATGAACCAATTTACTGCTCACGCAGTCATCCATTCATCTACTGACGATCAAACTTCTGATTCAAATCTAGCTGTTTCAGATAGCCATACCGAAACCGACTCAGAATCTTCAGCATCCACCAGTGACTCTGAAAAGTCCTATGCTGATATTACCAAAATCCTGATGGCTCAACCTGATCAAGGCCAAACCTCTCATACAGAACCATATGTTGATATTCCCTCCGAAGTTGAAGAAGAAATGCCTGAATCTTCTGCCACAAACCAACCTTCTCCAGCCCAGCCCAATCCACCCAGTCAAAAATCGTCAAATGGTCCATGGTTCACATTTGATGATCTTCCATCTCATAAATGGCGTGACCGACTCAATGAAATGTCTGCCTGGATTGACCTGCAGATGCTAAGAACAGGAGCAACAACTCAATCAGTCCTTAGAGAATTTGCTACTCGTTTTACGGGTGCTCTAAGAGATTGGTTTGATTCGTTAGGACAATATCGCCAGTTACAGTTTGTTGACCTTCCAGAAGTTTCAAGTGCTCTTGCTGTACTTCATGATCAATTCCTTGGCGACCCTTCTGCAGTCTTTGAAGCTGCCAGACGAGACTACCTCAACATGAAATGCTGCTCCCTCAATGCTAAGGATCTTGACTTCCATTATAAGCGAATGTCCCTGCTGTTCTATAAGCTTAATGGATTCAATGAGCCGACATTAAAGCATGTCTTTCTGGCTTCCCTCCCCGAAGAACTCCAACCTGACATCCAGAGACAACTTACAGCATCCAATCTTTCCCTAGACAACATCTCCCTTGGCAAAATCTTCCAGCTTGCCAAAACCTGTCTTGACAAACTTTGCGAGCAAAAACAGTTTTTCAAAGAACTGTTGAAAGACAAAGAACCTTTCCGCAGTGCTTGCAAAAAGCCTTATTTGCAGATCAAATGCCACAAGAGAAAGAAAATATAAATGAGATTAATTCTATTTATATTTGTTCTTAAATGTAATTATAATATCATAGAAAATTTATAAGATCAATGATAGGGTGCCAATAGTCCAACTCTAAAAAATTTTGATTCAAAGCATGAGCAAGCGGTGGCCCATGATCATATGGGCATTGAGCTGCAATATTTTATAATTTATTGGACCCTTATCCGATCTCTATATTGAATTTTCTACAGCCTTATCAGTTATCAAGCTCAATAATAATAATCTTACCATATATATGTTCAGCTGAAAATTAAAGTGCCATCTATTTGAGCTGCAGGCTTAAAAGCTTCTTTTGTTTGTCGTATTTGATTGAAATTGAATCATAGAATCTAAGGCGTAAAGAAAAATGAACCAACGAGAATCTGTCATGGAAGCATCTAGAAAAATATTAAATCCCACAGTATCAGCGTCTTACTCGGTTTTCTTTCTTTTATTTTTTCCAGGATCCCACAAACAGAATGCAATTTTGCATTTTGCTGGTTGTTTCTCCATTAGACCAATTGAGAATCAAATGTTATCAAACATATAAAAAAACTTTATGTAAATTAGAAAATAATTGGTATGCAAGTTTGGATTTTGGGCGGGCTATTTAAATTCACTAATTTTATTTAAACATCTATTTTTTAATTAAGATAATTATCAAATTATAACTTATAATTTTAATTCACTCATTTTTAAAAATTCGTAAAATTACTCTTAATTAATTTTTTTTCTCTACTATAACAATGGTTGAAGCCTAAACTAATTTCTCTCTCTTTCTATTTTTCTTTTTTTATTCTTAGCTGCTAAATCAACTTTATTTTTTTTCTTACTTTTTATTATAAGATTATTAGTTTTTACCTATTATCATTGTTCAAAGTTTGTACTTCTTAGATTTGACCAAAACATTTAAAATAAATTCCAAGTGGTATAAAAATTTTATTTTTTATTTTTACATGATGGGTATTATTCTATTTACTTTGTTTTAGATTATAATAAAGCTGAATTTGTTAATTTTTGAACAATTTCATTTTACTCAATGCAATATATACTTCCATGTATTACAATAAATTTTTCATAAAGAAGGAGATTAAGGTAGAGAGAGCAACATCAAATAAGTAGTTGATCAAAAGAGTATATTTTAATCAGTATGGCTTCCATTGAAGTAAAATCATGATTCTACCATTGAGTAAGAACACTTGAGACTTTTTCTAATAAAGGAGGTCATGAGGCTAAAAACCTAGGCGAGACAATCCCACAACATCACCATACTGACTTGGTGAGATTTTCAAATTTGAATTTGGCAAACCTGAGACGACAGTGGTGGGATTGCCACTTGAAACTTAAATTTAATTGGACGGTCCCATCCCTCTCTCTCACTTGCCAAAGTTAAATAGATAGCAACTCAATTGAAGTTTTAAATGAAAACAGATAGAACATATGCACCTGTGCTGTTATTTGACTGATTCCCCAGCAAAGGAGACTCGGATAGACTCCATTGATGCCTGAGGTAAATTTAAAACAATGATCAATCAAAGTTGTATAAAATGAAAGGAGTGTATTTGTATAGCATTTAGACTCTTCTTAATCTCAAAATTCTAGACACTGTGCAACTCGACAAACATGTTATCAAATAATAACATTAACAGAGCAAAATGTATGGAAGGTACAAAATATATACCAATTACTTCATATATCAAAGCATCATACCATTCTTTAAAGCTGAGTTTTTCCATGGTATGAGAGTCTGTAAAAAATATAGCAGCGCCAACAGCAACTCGTACATCAATTGCTGCATTTGATTTGTTTCCTTCTGAAATGATAATGAAGACATAACGTTGTTCAGTCTAACTCCTATTTCATAAGATGGAATTGGCATGTTTGAACAAGATGCACCACTCAACTCTTTCAAGCATGCTTCCACTCCCAAATAAAAAAGTCGATCCCAATATATGTCATTAATGCTTTTTACTGATAATAATAGAGCCTATAGTGCGTGCACTGATTATTTTTGGGCACTCTGCTGAAAACCGGTAGCAGAGGTATCAAGCAAAGATCTTTAAAACAGCCCAAATCATAAAATGTATTGTTGGTTTTCTTCTCAAAAATATTTCAAGAAAAACTGGCAAAAAGTAAGTAGTTTAGGTTCCCCAAATTGTGGTAGAAGAGAAAATGGCGGAGGTCTGGGGCAAGGCTTTCTACCACACCGATTTGAGTTGTTATCAAAACTGCAATTGGCCCAAAGAGGAGGGGGGGGGGCAACCTTCATTCTTGTATTCATGTAAGGCATTATGAATGCACACCCAGAGATTGCAAGCTGTCATCTAAAAGAAACAATAAGAAGCCATTGATCCGTGAATTTCTTGTCGGGGAAAAATCAGTTTTTTTTAAAAAAAACTTTTAGGATCGATCTCATACCTTGACAATCTGATTTGGCTTTTTTGCTGAGTTAATCTAGGCTCCCTAATGACGATCTGTCACCACCATGCCTATTAGATCACGATCCGTCACCACCACGCTTGTTAGATCACGATCTGTCACCAATGATCTTCCAGGTTATGACTCAGATTTGATCTGCACTTGACGTGTGGACGCCTTTATCACTACTAAAAGCAACTAGCAAGAGAAAATTTTCCTCTCAATTAGAGAGAGAAAAATTCTTTTTCTCTAATCTATGTATTGCGGCTCTCACTTTTTTCTTTTGAGAAAATAAGTCTTTTTATATCTCCCTTTAGTGAAAACCCTAGGCTCTAAATAATAAAAATCAAAAGTCAAGTTACTTGCTTTTTCTATAGGGGGCCCACCTTGTAAAATAACATAAGGCCCCTTACACACAAGCATATTAAATGGAGCCTCCCTCTAAATGATATATTTAGGCTTTTGACCCAAATAGTTAGTTATCTTGCTTATTAATTCAGTAGTGGTGCAGTCAATTAAATGAGCTAACCCGGGGATCATTTGGGAACATAGGATATTGGCTACAACAATTAAGCCTGTAATTAAATAAGCCTAATCATTTAATTCCAACTTTACTCCACTATAAGATTGGAACTGACCTCCATAATTGTATGTTCGAATAATCATTCGTCTCAAGCCACATTGATTTCTTTACCGCTTAATCCTTTGTACCACCTCGTTAATTAAATCGATATCTTAACTGTCCAATCAATTTAATTACATCTTATTCCTTGATACTTGTTGTTTTCTCTAATGATCATTTTCAACATACTAAATATGTTCACACATTCTATCATTGAAGTTATTCACTATAAAGATTAGAATTTCCATTACTAGTCAAAGAAAAGAAAATCAATTGAAAATTTCCTTTCAATAAACCTCGATAGTAATAACGAAGCTTTATTGAATAAAAATAAAAAGGATGCATGTAATTAGGGTGAGGACATAATGAACCTTACCCCAAAAAACAAACTACATACAAACCAACCCAAACATGAAAGAGAACGAAAATGCATGCATGCAAATTAAAGTAAGAGAGAAATAAACATGAGCAAGAGCAATAACAAAACATATCAACAAAACTTGTATGAAGGATAATCGTTCAAATCTCTGAAAAAGATAGCAAGCAATGAAAGAGGGGCAGAATCAATTTAAATTTGATTGTCTTATACATCTGCCTCCAACATTTCTAAGTAATGAGTCTCTAATTTTTAAGAGTTTTGCTACAATTTCTTTTGCATTGATTCTCTGCTCAGGAGATTCCACAGTGCACTCCAAAGCCAAATTGAAGACAAATGACACACATTGCTCTTTTGCAACAAAATGTATGTCCTCCTGACTTAGCAAATTAGCATCAACAACTTCCATAGTGGAAATGGGTAGGCAATCATTAACCCAATGCTTTAATGTCATTTCTCCATTAAAAAGTTCATCTGTGGGTTTCTTCCTAGTAAAAGTTTCCATTAACATAATCCCGAAGCTATAAACATCTCCATTGGTGGATACTTGTCCTTCTCTTCCATACTCTATGAATTGCAACAGTTACATCATAAGATACATTATTAATAATAATTTCCTCATCTAATGAAGATCATGAAACATAAGTAACTTATTAGGAAGTTTACAAGAAAGAGAAAATGTTTATATAGAACAAACCTGGTGCCATATAGCCTATTGTGGCAAGTGTTTGTGTTTGAGTCATAGATTGATCTTCTCCAGTTAAGAGCTTTGCAATGCCAAAATCACTCAAGTGAGCAACCATATTATCGTCTAACAATACATTGCTGGGCTTTAAGTCACAGTGAATTACTGGAGCTGAATAACCAAAGTGTAGATATTCCAAAGCTGATGCAACATCTATCATTATGTTCAATCTTTGAAAAATATCCAAACTGTAGTTACTTGAATGCAGATACTTCTCCAAACTTCCATGAGGCATGTATTCTAATACCAATGCTTTAAACTCTTCATTTGAACAACTGCTAATAACTTTGACAAGGTTTCGATGGCGAATACTTTTCATCATTGCACATTCAACATCGAAACTCTTAAATGCTCTTCCACATTGCAGGTTGAAAACCTTCACTGCAACCTCCATCCCATCCCTAATTCTTGCTTTGTAGACAGAGCCAAAACCTCCTCTGCCGATTAGATTGTTTTCACTGAATTTGTCTGTTGCTTGAAAGAGTTCTAGGTATGAAAACCTTCTCCACGTTGCTACTGGTGGCATATTAGGATCATTTGGTGGCCCTTTTTCTCTTTTTTGATATTTTATGATGAACAAAATGATTGCTGTCATAAATATAGTACTAAATGGCAAGACAATCCCTAGGATAAGAGCATTTTTCCTTGATGTGCGGTGGATGCTAGCTTTGCATGGTGGGACTTGTAAATTGGGTGAACCACATAATAATTCATTTCCCTTAAATGATTCAGCTGAGAAGTTTCCAAAAGATCCGCCCCTAGGAATTTCTCCTTTTAGCTTGTTGAAAGAAAGATTTAGATCTTTAAGATATGAGAGCTTCTCTAAAGATACAGGAATAGTCCCGGAGAGATTATTATAAGACAAATTCAAGGATTTCAAGCTTATCAAATCACCAAATGAATCAGGAATTGATCCTTCTAATCTGTTATATTCTAAGAAGAGATTTTCTAGATTTTTTAGGCTTCCAATTTCCATTGGGATGATGCCTGAAAAATTATTCATCGAAAAATCAATTTCTATCAAAGCCTTCAAATTTCGAATCTCTAATGGGAGTGGGCCACTAAAACAATTTGATGATAAGTTGAGGTCCAAGATATCCTTAAGGCTCCAAAAATTTAAGGGAATAGAAGTTAACTCATTGGAACCCAACGACAGTACTTTCAGAAAAGTCATATTACTGAAGCATGCAGGGATTGATCCAGAAAGCTTATTGCCACCCAACTCCAACTCATACAGTTCAACTGAAAGACAAATACTGTCTGGGATTGATCCTTCTAATTGGTTATATTCAAGATCCACATCTTGAAGTTTTTGTAATTTGCCAAGAGTAATCGGAATTGATCCGTTCAATTTATTGCCTCCTAAAACAATGGTTGTCAAGTCGGTCAAGTTGGTGATCTCTTCAGGGATGCCACCACTAACATTACAATTGTACATGTAAAAGTTTTTCAAAGAATGAGAAAGATTACCGACATACGTCCTTGGAAGAATGCCATCTAGTGGATTATTTGATAAGGAAATATGTGTTAAAGACTTGCAATTTGACAACGATGATAGAAAGCTCAAGTCTAGAGTTGAAGACGTCAAATTATTATCATATAAAGTCAGCCACTCAAGGTTTCTTAAGTTGCCAAATGTGCTGGGAATAAAACCGGAGAATGAGTTCATTTCCAACGCTAGCTTAGAGAGCTTAGAAGCATTAAAGATGAAATGAGGAATTGTGCCACTGAAATTATTACCCCACAAATAAAGCACTTCAAGATTTGGAAGTCCGACGTCTGTGATGGACGAAAGACATCCCGAGAGAGAATTATTTGTAACAGCGAATGCTTTGAGTGTTGACACATTGAAGATTGCAGCTGGGATAGTACCAAGTAATTTGTTTTGACTGAGGTCCAGAAACCCCAGATTATGGAGATGACCAATTTCATGTATTATCTCCCCTGTATTTTGAAAGAATTATATTCAGATTATTTTTCAAATAATAAATAATATTTATCAACGGACACACATATATAATAAAAAGCCATTTATATGCTACCCAATAATTACAAGTACTAGCACACAAGAAAAACCACTCATGAATTTTTGAAACGCTACATACCGTCAATGCTTTATTAGTTATATACAAATTGCAGCACATATTTCTTTATTTTATTTTAATATTCTTTTGGGTAAAATTTAGGTAAAATATATATGTGATTTAAGTGGTCGATAGATTATGAGGTAAATTAACAGGGAGAGTTAGGTATTAATAACGCACATTTAGAGAACTTACGGGAGAAATGTAATAAAATGTATTTTACTAATATTTATAAAAATAAGTAGGTAAAATATGTATGCGATTTAAGTAAGCAATAGGTGAGAGATAGGTAGACTATGTACGAAAAGTAAAAGGCTAGGTCGGTAGCTGCTATTATTAAAGTGAATCAAGCCTCAGTAACAGCAAAAACGAAAAAACGCCTCAGCAGTATTTCAATTACAATAAGATAAAATAAATTAATTCAGTAAAATAATTTCTTTTCAAATTTCTGGTTATAACATGGAGACTCTAAGTTATTAACATTTCGTTCAAGTTTTCCAATTGAAATGCTAAACACTAAATTTATTTATAAGCAAATCAACAATTTCTAAATTTCTTACTAATCTTGACAATATTTTAAAAATAACCATCCTTGGTTAAGGTAAAATATCACTGAGTGGTTACTAAAAGTATATTTAGATGAACAATTATGTCATGATACGTACCTTGAACTCTTCAAGATTAGTAAAATTGCGGATTTCTTTTACTATGGTGTGTGTTAAGAAATTATTTATTAGTAATAGCATCTCCAATTATTTAAAAATAATTAGTGATTACATTTTAATACATTTTATGAAGTTGGCACACATGCATATCATTAGTACTGAAGCCCAGGTGTCAAGAAATTATCACTTAGCCATAACATCTCGAATTTTGTAAGATTTCGAGCGGAATTTCTCCTGCAAATTAACATATGGCTTAATATAATATTAGGGAAGATGACATCTAGTTGCTTAAATGTATGCATTGAAAAATGATCGTACAAATCCGTTTCTGACTATCATACATTTATACCCTTTCACTTTAGTAACTAAGAAAATTTGAATCCAAAGGTTTTTAATAAATGCAAATAATCGTTTTTTTCAAAATATAATAAATGCAAGTATTTTAAATATACTAATATAAATTAGATAGTTTGTCTCAGAGCATTTTATTGATAATGGTAAATTAGTATAAATATGCAGTTTTATATTAATGAAATGAATATGCATAACTAAAATTTAAAAAAAAAACGAGTTTAAGTTTAATTATTATCCGTAGATAAAATGTTAACAAAGTATTAAATTTATAATTTTACTAAGTAATTATAAATATTATTAATTCCAATGTTCATATGACATATCATTGTTAAATAAAATAACATAGAGAGAGAAACAAAATAGTTTGATATTAATTTAATTTAGTAATGTAAAATTTATATGAAGATATGAATGTATTTTGGAACTAAATTCTTGGTCTATTTTATATGTGCTACTACAATGAATCTATAAATTCTTATCGCGGTAAAATATTTCCGATTCCATGTGGTATTTCATCTGTATCTTGAAAGAATTATATTCAGATTTGTTTCAAAGAATACTAATACATAAAAACATATACACTTTTGACGCCACTCATCCGTACATCAACGCTAGCTTTAGTATGCTTTAATTATTATATATAAATAGCTATAACCTAATCGGGTAACGAAGCCCGAAGCCCAAGTAAAATAAGTACACAGCAAGCCCAAGTCATGATTATTGTACTTCTCCGCTCGTTTTAACTCTTATTTTAGTAAAATAATTTCTTCTAGCCTATTTTTCATATTTATTCGCTAAAACTAGTTCTCAACATTTATTTCAAAACTTTCAACAATTTCCTAATTTTTCTAGCTACTAACCTTCAAGGTGTCCCAAATTCTACGATTGAACATCATTCGTTAAGGTCAAATATCACGCGATTGATGACTAAAAAAAAATTCTAATTTATCTACTAGCCTTCATGATAGTCTAAGAGCGATCATCATTTAATTTGATACGGTAAAATATCACAAGTGATTAATAAAATTTTATTTAGATAAAAATTTCTGTCAGGATACGTACCTTGCAGTCTATTGTTGTAAAGATATAACACTTTAAGATTACTAATGTTGTCGATTTCTTTTGGTGTGGTGCTTGTTAAGAAATTATTTATTATTGATGGCATCTCCAATTATCTAAAAATAATTAGTGATTCCATGGAAATTATTTTATGAAGTTGTCACACATGCATTATATCATTAGTGAAGCATACTTGTCAAGATAATTTTTGAGAAATCCAAATTCAATAAAGAAGAAAGGTTGATGATTTATTTCAAGTGTTTCTATATTTTTTTTTTAAGTGCTACAAAATTTTGCATAAACACAGATTAATTTCAAATAAAAAATCGAGGTAATGTTAGATAATGGTAATGATACATCCCCATATCAGAATTTATAGTAAGAAACGTGAAATCTTTTAATTAAGTCGTGGATGTCACACACACACACACACACACATATATATGTCACAAGAGAAGTTACCTGTTAAGTCATTAAATGAAAATTTCAAATTCAATGGAGAGGAGTAATTTGAAGATAGATGAGGAAATGATACCGGTTAAAAAATTATCAGACAGCTGTAATATCTCCAATCTTGAAAGATTCCCCAGCTCCTGTGGAATTTCTCCTGCAAATTAAGCAAATAAATATTTGCGCAAACAATTAGATAGTTCATATTTGAAAAAATAATAATAATAATAATTGCCTGAAGAATATCGTGATAACAATCAACTCTTCAACTATATAGGAATTAGGCCGAGAAGAATAAGAAAGAAACATCATTAATTTTGATCAACTCAATTGGTAGCTTCAAAATGGAAGTGGCAATATGACGAAAGAAAATTACAAAACATAAACATATATATACACACACACACACAAGCTTTATCTCTATCTGAAAGAAAAAAAAAAACCATAGCATAATTAAAGAACAAGCGAATGAATACAGAAGCAAGCAGAGCTAAAATAAAATTGCAAAAAGTTTAAATCGTACCTTGGAGTTTGTTTGCTGGTAACGACATCAGCTCCAATTCGGCAAGATTGCCAAACTCTCGAGGAATTTCTCCTGAAAATTAATCAACGTGTGCAAACTGTATTATGGAACATTATTCATATTACAACTCATGGAACAATTTTCATTAACTCCACGATCATACGCACCTAGGAGTCCGTTACGGCCAAGATATAATTCCTTAAGTTTGGTCAAGTTCCCGATTTCTTTTGGTATGGCTCCCCAGAAATCATTTAATGACAGACTTAATTTTTGCAAATATGTACAATTTGAAAGAGTGGACGGTATTCCGCCATGGAACATGTTTTGGGACAAAGAAATATATTCCAGAAAAGGAAGATTACTGCAGATATTTGCAGGAATTTCACCAGACAGTGTATTGAAACTAAAGTCAAGATGTTGTAAAGAAGACTTGTTGAATATGAAAGAAGGGAAAGCCCCGGAGAGCTGATTTCTGCAGAAACTAACATATTTCAGCGTATATGTGGTGAAGATGGCGGAGGGAATGGAACCAGAAAGTTGGTTAAAACTAAGATCGAGTGATTGCAGAGAAGAAAGATTCCCAAGTTGAGAAGGGATGGTGCCTGTGAGATTTAAGCCAGAAACATTCAGGACTGCGACTTTGTGGCTATGGACATCACAAGTGACGCCTGTCCAATTGCAGACAGGAGTACTTGTGTTCCAATTTTTGGCGAAGAAATTGGTTGGATCATGAGTTATGTGAGCTTTCAGGGCAAGCAGAGCATCTCGGTCTGTGGTAATAGTACCTGTGTTGGCTGTTGCAGCTGCGATAAATAAGAAAATAAGAAACAAACAATGGAGTAAGAGAAATCTGCTCATCATACTGAGAGAATGAGTTATTTCCATGAGATGAGAGTATTTAGATTGTAAGTGTGAGCTTAATTGGATTGGTATTTATAATGAAACCAAAAATTCTAAGAAAATAGTGGAGAAAAGTACCGGCATGCG
Source organism: Citrus sinensis (assembly GCF_022201045.2). Classification (NCBI taxonomy): domain Eukaryota; kingdom Viridiplantae; phylum Streptophyta; class Magnoliopsida; order Sapindales; family Rutaceae; genus Citrus; species Citrus sinensis. The sequence goes on along the minus strand of NC_068562.1, from coordinate 9,972,777 downwards.
TTAAGCCTGACCTCAGAAACTAAAAACCTATCCTTGTGATCCAACGATTTTAGAATTACTTTAATAATTGGAAAATGGAAAGTAACTTTTTTTTTTCAACAATAAGCGCGTGACTTTTTTTTTTCTTTATAATCATTTTTGTATCGGTCAGGGATATATTAATTTCCTATGATCACACCTTCTACTCTCATGACTTTCATACAAATTTCTAGTAAAGAATTTCATAATTCTATTAGAAATTTTATTCTCGTGAATTTGGAGCAAATATCGTCAATAGGTATAATATTAAATTTTTGCATTTGCAGACCGAAGGAAAGATTATTACTTTGATTAAAAAGATTAATTTATAATGTTAAATTCTAAAATTATGTAGGAAGAGGAGTGAAATTTTTTTAAAATAAACCTTTTTTTAAAATATGATTGTAAAATATTTATCAAAAAATACTTTTATTCATCCAAAAAAGAAATTTTTTTTTAAAAAAATTCTCTATATTAACATGACATATAATAAATGCAAATAATTTTCTTTTAAGAAGACGAAATTAGTGGCCCATTAATCCTTGAAATGGGGACTATTTTCGCTTCACATGATAACAAAAACTAAATTTTTAATATCTTCACCGAAGAAGAAAAGAAAAAAGAAAAAATGTATCATCTACATGCAATCCTATAGAAAATCGTAGCTCATAAAACAGCCACAAACCTACAGAGGATTGAGATGTTTACCTTACTTTTAAAAAAATTTACCAAAGTAAAATCAATAGTTATTTCATAAATATACAGAAAATTTTGTTTCCGGTATGATTGGGAATGAGATTATTGAAGTATTGTGCTTTTAATTTATTTTTCTTTTGTTTAGCAGGCAACTAAATCTCCTCCCACTATATGAAGAGTATTTAATTTCTTGATTTTTTCAATTTATAAATTCTGTATAAAGAAGTCGAGCACTCTAATTCTGTAAGATTCCATGTAGATATTTAAAAATAAAATGACCATCCAAACCCAATTATTTTGGAATATATACAACTAACTCATCATCAACAAATAAAATGATCAATTGATTTTAACCTGACACAAGAAAGTTTTTTGCACGTCAAATGGAGGGGCCAGCTGAAGTCTACTGTGTGCCAAAGTCATGAATTGACAGAGTCAGTGGAAGAGGAGACAGTCGGACCTTGACTAATTTGCCCCGTTCACAGGTCACAAGTCCATGAACCACAGAGTACGTTGTTTCTTGAAAGTAATTGGACAAACAGCGGATTCGTGTTTGTTGAAATACACGAAAATCAAGGATTGGTGTTGTTTGGGAGTGGGGAAAATGGAAGAGAAAGTGAAAGGAAAAAAGAACAGAGAAAATCTTTATTAGAAAGTAACATAAACGTAAAATACAAGTCTTAAGCACAAATGAGCTGCTTATTAGAAGAAACTAGAACACTCTAGACTAATTACTAATGAGTAATGCTATTTGTACAAGTATTCTCATTCTATTTGTTTTTGGCAATTTTACATGCAAGTAACATTTTCCTTTACTAATTAGTTTACAATCTTTGGTGTTATCTCAGCAATCAGTCATAGCACGCTTGCCAGCACGGCATATAGTTTTACGGCAACAGCCTACTAAGAGTCTTGAATCCCAAAATACTCTGCTAAGCTTGAGTGCAAACAATGAACTGTGCTCCTTCCTTAGGCCATAATATGATCCTTGTGATGAACTTGATACTCCAACGTATACAACTGTTTTAAAAGATGAACAAGGTGAATCAAGTGAAGTCAGAGCATATAAAACATAACTAGATAAATTAATATATCCTTTCATGCTCTGTTCAGAACAGAGTTTAAAACAATTGGTAATAGATAGAACTCGTATTAGCGAATTTATACAGACCCATCACAACCTTGGATTTTTTCGAAGTGAAGTTTTGAAAAGCTAATTTAGGTAATACTCAAGTATCATTAGAACATTACAGATGGATAATGAATTAAGCGTAAGATTTATGTGCTTCTAGTAAATGGCAGCTCTGTGGATCAGTAATCCTCATTTTCTTTTCTAATTTTCCATGCAGGTAAGAATCATTTTACTTTGCTCCATTAGAAAAAATAGTAAATGGCTTGCCTTTGCCCAGTTGTAGCTTTGAGCAAAATATCCATTTGTCAATCTACCAACTCTGATATTCATAAAATGCAGAACATGCATTAGCTGATGGACAGAAAGCGATATGCGTTCAAACTTTCAAATCCTTCTAAATCCTGCGAAGTATTCATAATCTTCCAGATACATATAAAGCAAAGGAAAAATAATAAAATCATACATACCTAATTCTAGTAAATGGAAGACCAGATTTTTTCCCAAAAAAACTCTTCACCCATGTTTGAATCGTGAGTCGAATTTATGAAAATTTAAACAAAATGAGAAACAAGACAATTCGGTAACCATTTTTGTGCATAACCTACACTAGAGGCGTGTTTACCATTTTTTGATAGTAAAATAATAAAAACTAAAACATTAAGTGAACAAAATAGCTGTCAAAAAACTTTGATAATAAAATGATAATATCAAAAAAATATTAGAGTAAAATGATAATATCAAAAATATCTTAGATGGTAAATTAATAATATCGCTTTCAAAATTATTGGTCAATAGAAAGTCGTTGGCGTGCCAAATGGACAAGGCAGCTGCTCCGCACTCTTCTAAAACGAAGCCTCCGGTGCAAGTCGCAATTCGACCAAGTACTTTCAAATGAACCTCGACTTAGCCACGGATTTTATTAAAATAAAAAGAGCAGCAAAAAGTCGCCAAGCTACATCTATGAGCTGCTCTATTTTCTAGATTTCATTTGATTGAATTCGGTCCATTTGATATGGTGATATGATAATTATATTTAACTACAAGAGATTTAAAGATATCTTCTTCAGAAACAAACTTGATTAGCTCAGCATTAATCTGTTAAGTAATTTACAATGCTTCATAGCTTTTAATTTAATTTCCATAAAGCCGGATTTGTATTTGAGAACTTTCTTTCTCTTTATCCTCTCAGACATCCCCCTCTTTTTCTTCTTCTTCTTCTTCATCACCGTACTGATCAGCCCATTTGTTCTATCAATTTTAATTTAAATTACATAAACAAAATTCGAACTTGAACTTAACCATTCAAACCAAACTGTAACTAAAGAAAACAAATACTTAAGAATTGTCGTCATCACTGTATCATTATGTTTTTTTTTTTTTAAGTCCCCACAAACAGAATGCAACTTTGCTTGCATAGATAAGTGTCTCTTTTTCAAATTTCTATTAAATAAATTCATTTTATTTATATTTAAAAAATCTTACATTATAATTAGACCAATTGAGAACAATATGCTAGGAAACTAGAAGTTTTAGGGAAAAGAAAGGATATATAAAAATTGTAAAATTACAATTAATTGGTGAGCAATCAGTTAAGATTTTTAAGAACGTTCATCATGTGGTAAGGTATATTTACAAGTTAGATTTTGTCTAGCATTTACTTAATCATCTTAAATTTCTCAATTTTCTAAATTTGATTTGACTCACTTTGATTTGTTTGAAAATTATAATGTGATATCGGAATTTGTAATTACAAGACGTTAAAAAATTGAAAATAATTGTATACTGAGTCGAATCCACTGAGACCTATTGCCTATTGGATGGAATTGATTTTCCAAATTACGTCTCCTGTGAACTCTTATCTCTTATGTTTGGCTAAATGAGAACTCTTTGAGCCTCCAACCTCGCTGCAGTAATTCTCTTTCAAGAAGAATAAATTAGTGGTCTATTAGTTAATGATCAATGATACAGTCACAAATATTTTTGTGAAAATATTATTATACATATTGATGAATTCTCTTTTAAGAAAATAAATTAGTGTTCATATTAATTAACGAGTAATGATATAGTTACAAAAATTGTTGTACAAATTGATATGACATATTAACATTAGTTGAATTGTTGGAATTAGTGGTGTTCGATCGATAATTGTAATTATGCTTTTTAAAAATTGAGATAATTTACTAGTCCTGAAAATTATACAAAGCAGTGATGATAATTGTAATTATGTGATTGTAATTATGTTTTGTTTTAGGGAGGGCCTAAGTTACGTGCGCGTAACTTACGTCCCCCTCACGGCTAAAGTACCCATGGTGGGGCTAGGTACTGTAGCCGTGAGGAGGACGCAAGTTACGTGCACGTAACTTAGCGCCAGCCTTTGTTTTAATGTAAAGTCAACTTACATTGCCCCAGGGATACGTCAAAGAGTTACTGTTTTAATACGTCAAACAATTTTTTTTAAATAAATCAAAAAAAAAATTGCGCGGTTTGAATTATTGTTTTTGTGAGGAACACAAATTCCTGGTCTTTAACTTGAATTAGTTTTTTGTTTCCCTCCAAATTATATCTCATTTGGAAATTCTTATCACTTAGGTTTGGCTATATAATAAAGAAATCTCCGAATTACCGCGCTGTAAATAATTCTCTTTTAAGAAGACGAAATTAGTTCCCCATTAATCGGTATGAGCACAACGTTTTTGTCAATCCTTGAAATGAGGACTATTTTTATTTCACCAGTCATGATGACAAAAACTAAATTTTTAATTTGTTCACCGAAGAAAAAAAGAAAAGAAAAATGTATATAAAAGTATCATCTCCATAAAATCCTACAAAAGTTCGTAATTAACAAAACTGCCACAAACTTGCAGAAGATTGAGATTGAATGTGCCCCATGAAATACGGTCAAGAGTGTGAAGGCCAGCGCAAAAGAAAGAAAGCTCGAATGCAAAGAAAATAAAAATGTTTACCTTACTTTTAGAAAGAAATTATCAAAGTAAAATCAATAGTTATTCAATAAATCTACAGAATTTTTCTTTTATTTATTGTAATCGCTACCCAATCTTCTCCACTCGCATGAAAAGTATTTAATTTTTTAATTTCTTTTTTCACTTTATAATTCTGTAAAAAGAAGTCAAGCACTGTATGAAGAAGTCAAGCACTCTAATTCTGTAAGATTCCATTTAGTTATTTTAGAAAATAAGATGACCATGGAAATAATTGATAGTCTTATTTTAAATAATAAAATAATATTTTTCGTCCTCTTCATCATCAAACTCATGACTTGACAACTAAGTCATTATCACCAAATAAAATGATCAATTAATTTTAACCCGACTCAAGAAAGTGTTTTGCACGTCAAATGGAGAAGGCAGTTAGCAGCTACCGTGCGCGTCAAAGTCATGAATTGACAGAGTTAATGAAAGAGGAGACAATTAGCCCCGTGCGCGTCAATAAACCACGAAGTACGTTGTTTCGTGAAAGTAGTTAGACCAACATTAGCCCCGTTCACAAGGCACAAGCCAATAAACCACAGAATACGTTGTTTCTTGAAAGTAAATAGCAGTTTTGTGTTTGTAGAAAGAGATAGCCGATACTCTAGAAAACCGAGGATTGGTGGTGTTTGGGAGTCGGGAAAATGGAAGAGAAATTGAAAATGTAAAAATAATAATAATAAATCTACTTATTAGAAAAAATCAGAACACTCTAGACTAATTGCTAATGAGTAATGCTACTTGTACGTACACAAAAATACACAAAAACACTAAAAGATAAGTTTATTTACTTTATTAATCTTATTTCTTTGTACAACTATTCTCATTCTATTTATTTTGTGCAATTTTATGTGCAAATAGGATTTTTCAGTACTAATTAGTTTACAATCTTTGGTGCCATCTCCACAATCTGTCAAAGCACACTTGCCAGCGTGGCATACAGTCTCACAGCAACATACAGTCTCAGAGCAACATATACTCTGTAAACTGAGTGAAGCCAATGAACTGTGCTCCTTCCGTAGGATGTAATATGATCCTTGTGATGGATTTGGCACTCCAGCATATACAGCTGTTTTAAAAGAGGGACAAGGTGAATCAAGTGAAGTGAAAGCATAAAAAACATAACTAGATAAGTGAACATATCCTTTCATGCTCTTTCAGAACAGGGTTTAAAACAATTGGCATTAGATAGAATTTGTACGAGCGAGTTTATAGAGACGCATCACAACCATAGATTTTTGAAAAAGAAGTTTTGAAAGGCTAATTTAGGTAATACTTCAGTATCATCTAAACAATACAGATGGATAATAAATTAAGTGTAACATCTATGTGCTTCTCGTAAATAACAACTCTGTGGATCAGTAACCCTCCTTTTCGTTTCTAATTTTCTGTGCAGGTAAGAATTATTTTATTTTGCTCCATTAGAAAGCACTGTAAAATCTTATGACATGTAATAAGGTCCATTTCTCAATCAACCAGCTTTGATTTCATAAAATACAGAATATGCACTAGTTGATGGATAGTAAACTATATTGTAAAATAAAGAATGGAGTTTATGAATAAAACTCTTGTATATCTTGCATTAACGTTGCTACATATATATATAGATGTACAACCCTAAAGAATAGAATCCTAACTAGAAAAGCATTACAGACTCATAATATATATACAAATCTAATTGCTTTAAATATGAAACCGAATTCTATATGACTTCTATATACAAAACCGAATGCTATACGAATTCTATACGTTAATACTCCCCCTCAAGGTGGAGCGTGGAGATCAACAACGCCCACTTGCGTATATGATGATGGAAAAGAGCATGTCCGAGAGGTTTTGTAAACACATCAGCTACTTGCATGGAAGTAGGAATATGCAGTGGTAATAACAAATTGGATTGCACACGCTCTCGCACGAAATGACAATCTAACTCAATGTGCTTTGTTCGCTCATGGTAGACAGGATTCTCAGCGATATATAAAGCTGATTGATTATCACAATAGACAGTCATAGGATCATGTTGAAGGTGCCCCAAATCAGCAAAAAGTGCTTTAAGCCACTGTAATTCACATGAAAGATCAGCCAAGGAGCGATACTCAACTTCTGCTGTAGATCGAGAGACCACATTTTGCTTCTTTGTTTTCCAAGATATAGGGCTGTCACCAAGGAAAGTACAATAACCAGTAACAGATCGACGTGTAGTAGGACAACTAGCCCAATCCGCATCACAGTAACCCCGGATATGTAAGTCACTTGTTGAAGATAATAAGATACCCTTGCCTGGTGAGCCTTTTAAATACCGAAGCACTCGAATGGCAGCATCCATGTGAGTAGTTCGTGGTTCATGCATAAATCGACTTAAAACATGCACTGCAAAGACAATATCAGGCCTGGTAACTGTGAGATAGATCAACCGACCTATAAGACGTCGATAACTTGAGGGATTTGATAAAAGGTCGCCATCTGTAGATGAAAGCCGAAGTTGTTGTTCCATTGGAAAATGAGAAACTCGTCCAGCAAGTAAACCAGCATCTTTTAAAATATCCAGGGCATATTTTCGCTGACTCAAGAAAATCCCACGTGATGACCGTGCCACTTCTATCCCCAAAAAATACTTCAACTTCCCTAATGCCTTGATGTAAAATTTCTGTGCAAGGAAATCTTTAATTCTGCTAACCTCGGCAGCATCATTCCCTGCTACGATAATATCATCAACGTAAACTAACACAAAGGTTGAAAATTTGGCATTAGTTTTTACAAATAATGAATAGTCAGCTTTAGATTGGCGAAAACCAGCTTGTTGAATGGTAGCAGAAAACTTGGAAAACCAATTTCTGGATGCTTGTTTTAATCCGTAGATAGATTTGTTGAGTTTACAGACTAGATGCTCCCCCTGCTTAGAAAAACCTTGTGGTACTTGCATATAAACTTCTTCCTCTAAATCTCCTTGTAAAAAAGCATTGCTTACATCTAATTGTTCTAAAATCCATCCCTTAACAGCCGCAAGAGAAAGTAAAGCTCTCACAGTGACAAGCTTAGCAACCGGTGAAAAAGTAGCATGATAATCAATGCCTTCTGTTTGAGTATATCCCTTAGCAACTAAACGAGCTTTGTAACGCTCAATGGTGCCATCGGATTGATATTTAATTTTGTAAACCCATCTGCTGCCAATAGCCTTTTTACCATCCGGCAAATGAGTTAGAGTCCACGTATTATTTTTCTCAAGAGCTGTTATCTCATCCTCCATGGCTTTGCGCCACTCAGGTAACTTGACTGCCTCATGAAAAAAACTTGGTTCGGTTGTAGAGGTAATGGCAGACAAAAAAGACTTATGTGCTGGAGAAAAACGATGATAAGAAATAAAATTGTGAAGAGGATATTTCTTACCTAGAGACGAAGAAATAAGATCAGCAGGGGTAGAATTGTGAGAAGCCAGAGTACAATAATCGTGAAGGTAAGTTGGTGGGCGTCTATCACGTTGGGGTCGTGTGGGAGTTTGGATATTTTGGTTGCCTAAAGAAAGTGATGAATCTAAGGTTGCATCTGCTGGTGAACTAGGCTGTTGGGTAGATGATGTTTCAGTGATGATGTGTTCATGAGTGGTGTTAGGAGAAGAAGAATTGGTCACGGATGGATCTGTGTCTTGCAAAGGTGGGTCACGTTCATGAAGAGCATGTGATGAACTTATGTTTTCATTAGGAGAAGGTGATAAAAAAATATTGGACTCGAAAAAATTTTCATCAAATAAAACCTCATTAGTGGCATGTGTAGAAAAAACCGGTGATTTAACATCCTTAAAAGGAAAAATATGTTCATAAAAGAGAACATCACGTGACATATAGATTGTCTTAGATTCAATATCATAAATCCGATATCCCTTTTGACTAAAAGGATAACCAATAAAAATTCCCATTTTTGCCCATTGATCAAATTTATTTTTAACTTGTAAATTTTTGGCAAAACACAAGCAACCAAAAATTTTTAGGCGTGATAAATCTGGTGCTATACCAAAAAGCATTTCATGTGGGGTTTTTCCATTAAGAACATCACTAGGCAATTTATTGATCAAATACGCTGCAGTAAGAACACACTCCCCCCAGAATTTAATTGGCAAATTGGCTTGAAAACGTATACCTCGCGCAACTTCGAGAAGATGGCGATGTTTACGCTCAACCACACCATTCTGTTGTGGTGTTCGAACGCAACTTCTTTGATGAATAATCCCTTGGTCTAAAAAAAATTTATGTAATTCTTTAACAAGAAATTCAGTCCCATTGTCAGAACGCACAATTTTAATGTTAGCATTAAATTGAGTTTTTATCAATGCATGAAAAGAACGTAAATGCAATTGGGTTTCGGATTTGGTTTTCATTAAATATAACCAAGTGCATCGAGTATAATCATCAACAATGGTTAAAAAATAATGAGCCCCTGAAAAACTTGAAGTTGAAAAAGGACCCCAAACATCACAATGGATTAATTCAAAAGGTATTTTACTTTTGATGCTACTAATGGAAAATGGCTTTCTAGTTTGTTTTGCTTTAGGACAAATATCACAAACATATTCTTTATTAAAACTAACCATAGGACAAGTTTTTGAAAAATGCTCTAAACGTCCAAGAGAAGGGTGGCCAAGTCTCCAATGCCAAAGATCAATCTCATGTGTAGAGGTGATTTGGGAGGTGAAAGAAAATGCAGCTGGAAGTTGGATGTAGAAAAGACCTTCACGAAGTCTACCCTTGCCAATCTGCTTCTTCGTGTATAGGTCCTGAAACTCACAAAAATTGGAAGAAAAAATTACCTTATATCTATTTGATTTGGTTAACTGACTAACAGACAGTAAATTAAACTTAAAACTCGGAATGTAAAATACTTTGTCTAATAAAAAATCTGGTGAAAAGGAGACTTTCCCTATGTGAGTGACTTGTGCTACTGTACCATCTAGTAATTGAACGTGAAGAGGAACATGACATGGTTCATAGGAGTGAAAAAAATCTAGCGAACTACACATATGATTGGCAGCGCCTGTATCTATGATCCAAGTATGTGATAAAGAGGAATTAAGTGATATACCTGCAAGATTCGCAGTATGTAGACTACCTGAAGAGGACAACATAGCTAGGAGTTTTTGATATTGCTCTTGAGTAAATATTGGTGCTTGGACGTCTTGATTGCTATTTGTTGCCAAGGCAGCTTTAATCTCATTTTTATTACCTTGTCCACGTCTTCTCCAATTTGGTGGATATCCATTTAACTCAAAACATTTTTGTTTTGTGTGGCCTAATTTTCCACAGTGTTCACACGATGGTTTGCCCCCATTTGCATTCAAGTTTCCTCCTCTGCTATCTACTGCAGAATTGTTATTCCAATTCCTATTTCCAAATGAATTTCGGCTTTGTGTTGTCAATGCTGCAGCTTTTGGAGATCCCCCTATAGCGTGAATATCTTGTTGTTTTTCTTCTTGCCTCACAAGGGAATAAATTTTATTTGCATTAGGAAAAGGATCCATCAACAAAATCTGACTCCTCGTTGCTGCATATCTATCATGTAATCCTTGAAGAAACTCCATAGCTCGATCTAGTTGCTGCAATTGACTGACAGTTTTTGCATTCGCACAAGTACATGGTCCTACTTGTTGTAGAGAATTCAACTCATCCCAAAGCGCCTTCATGCGAGTATAATAAAGTGAAACAGATGCATCTCCTTGTCGTAAATTAGAGATGGCCTGTTTGAGTTCATAGATTTTTGGCGCATTGGTCTGCTAAAAACGTTCTTGCAAATCCTGCCATACTTCTCTAGCAGACTGTGCATACAACACACTTCCCGCAAGTTCATTTGATATGGAGTTCAACACCCATGATCCAACAAGATCATTACAACGCTGCCATCTACCACCATCATCTTCATCTTCATCTGGTTTTGATATAGTTCCATCAACAAAACCGAGCTTGTTTTTCGCTCGTAAAGCCATCGTCATTGCCCTTACCCATGTACCATAGTTATCACCAGTGAGTAAAAGAGAGACCAATACAGCAGTTGGACTACTTGATGGGTGGACAAGGAAGACGTCATCCTCCTATTTATTAAGGATGGCAGCTTGTTTTGATGATTGACCATCTGCCATCAGTATTTAAACAAAAGCAAAAGAACGAAGATAATAATTTGATAAGTGAGTAAAGCTCTGATACCATGTAAAATAAAGAATGGAGTTTATGAATAAAACTCTTGTATATCTTGCATTAACGTTGCTACATATATATATAGATGTACAACCCTAAAGAATAGAATCCTAACTAGAAAAGCATTACAGACTCATAATATATATACAAATCTAATTGCTTTAAATATGAAACCGAATTCTATATGACTTCTATATACAAAACCGAATGCTATACGAATTCTATACGTTAATATATATGCATTCAAACTTTCAAATTCTTCTAAATCCTACAAAGTGTTCAACATTTTCCACGTATATTTCAAACAAAAGAAAAATAATAAAATCATACAGACCTGATTCTAGTAAATGGAAGACCAGATTTTTCCCAAAAAAAAACTCTTCACTCATAATTGAATTGTGTGAGTCGAATTTATGAAAATTAAACCAAATGAGAAACAAGACAATTCAACAACCATTTTTATGAATAACTTACACTAAGCATGCATTTACTATTTTTTGATGATAAAATGATAAAAATTGAAATATTAAGTGACAAAAAATTATTGTCAAAAAATTTTGATAGTAAAGTGATGAGTTAGAAAATATTTGATAGTAAATTAATAATATCCCTTTCAAAATTATTGGTCAACAGAAAATTTTTGGCATGCCAACTGCCAAGTGGACCTGGCAGCTACTGTGCACTCTTCTAAAACGAAGACTCTGACACAAGTCACAATTCGACCAAATGCATCAATGAGCTGCTCAATTTTCTAGATTTCATTTGATTGAAATCGGTCCATTTGAGACGGTAATATGATAATTATCTTTAATTACAAGAGATTTAAAGATATATTTTTCAAAACCAAACTCGATTAAGCTGTTAGGTAATTTATAATGCTTAATTGCTTTTAATTTAATTTCCACAAAGCCGAATTTTTATTTGAGAACTTTCTGATCTTTCCCAAGAATTAGCCTTTAAAGAAGAAATCAGTGGCCCATTAATTAATTATCCGTGCTTTATGGGTTAGAACATTTTGTCAATCCTTAACCCGGCTTAGAATTCACAGTTGCGAAGTCAATGAAAGCGAAGACAATCGGACAGTCATTACCTAATAAAGGGGTAACACTAAACCGATTATTATGATTATTATCATTTTTAATGTAAAATAATTCTTAACGTGTCTAATGGATGGTACTTTCTTGGCAATCTTTCTTGAAGAAAGGAACGCCCTTTAATTAGCCCGTTCACAAGTGACAAGTCAATAAACGATGAGACCCCGAGACAGAGTATGCTGTTTCTTGACAGTAATTAGACAAACAGTCGGTCTATGTTCGTGTAAACAGACAGTTAATACTCTAGGAAAATCAAAGACTGGTGGTGTTTGGGAGTCGGGAAAGTGGAAGAAAAAGAGAATGGAAAAAAAAACTTTATGAAGAGAAACAGAAACGTAAAATACAAATAACAGGCTGGAAGCTCAAATGAGTTATTTATAGAAGTAGTAATGCTATGGTACTTAATTTGAAACATAAAATCAAACAACTCCTCAATGTAAGTTCTTTGCGTGTCAATAAGGATGCCACGAGTTGACCGCAAATTGCCTATGTCAATGAAAGAGGACGCAATGAGACTGATTGTTTTTTAATATAGGCAGTCATTTTTATTTCACATTTAAATGTAGCCTTCATATACATAATACATTATTTTGTCAGAAAGTAATCAAATTAGTTTGAACAATTTTCACAGTTTTAGCCAGGTAAGAAAGTCTTTCAAGCGTCCAAAGGAGAAGCAAGCTGTGAAAGATTTTGGATTCCATTATTGATATGAAAACTAAAACCGTTTTCTGTTATATGTACAAAATAATTATAATATAAGAAAGTGATTAGGGGGGATATTTATATTTCGGTATTTCCTTCGTAAAGAGTTTGTAACTGGCCGTCATTGTCTTGTTATTTTGGCTAGTAGTCGTCGAGCTAGCTGTGATATTTTCTTTGATCTTGCCATGTGCATAATGTGGGCCAATCGTGACATGGTCAAGCCATTAATCAGCTAAGGCATTGGAAATTGCTAAATTACTTTCCAAAAGTGATGCATTGTGACGTGGTCTTGCTGAGAATCTTGAATCGTGACATTGTCCTTATGCTCCAATCGGTTCTTGCGTTCCAATTTTTGCCAAGAAATTGATTGGGACATGATTCGTGCATGTAGCTTTTAGGGGAAGGAGAAAATGTTCAAAAATTGCTTGAATAGTGCATGTGATACGAAGAAACTTAGTTTTGAAAAATGGCTTAAATAGTGCATTGTGGCCACCATATTGCTATTGCATGGAAATTTTGGTCTTGTTTCTTTAGGCCATTTTAGACAAGAAGTCAAGTTTCACGAATCACGTTTGGACTACTTTATTTGCTGATTGGCATGGATCGTCCAAGAAAGTCTATTTTGCGCGCATGTTTTTGGTTGCCATATTAATACTATTTAGATAGTGCCTATCAAGTTTCATGAATCACGTTTGGACTACTTTATTTGTTGCTTGGCATGTTTCTTTAGGCCTTTTTTAGACAAAAAGTCAAGTTAATTTCAGGAATCACGTTTGTAAGAATTTGTTAAGAGTAAGTAGTGTTAGTGTTGCATGATGTGGCATTCATTGAATTCTTTTGTGTTTTGTGTCTTGTCCTTCTCAATTAGCATACAACTAATCTTAAAAGTTTTTAGCCACATAGCCTTTACCCTAAGTAATTTGACAAAGTGACACAATATTTATCAATTTTGAGAGATAAATTTTAATTTTATGGAATTACTAGCATATTTTACGGAATTACTAGTATAATTTAATTTTCAAGTTGTCAAGTTAGATCATGAGTTGATCAAGTCAATGAAATTAATGAAGAGTTTGACTAAGTCAATGAAAAATTGTAGATAATTTCATTGTGTATTTTTTCACGTGTTATATTTTTGTCACGTATATTTCTCTGCTAATTACCTAAAAATACTAGATACTAATATGTTTAAATGCCCAAATTCAATGAATAATAAGAGAGTATATCCGAGTATACCTAAATTTTTTCTCAAACACAACCACCAAATGAAAATTTTTAATTAACAAATATAATTTTTTAAAATTAAACTTATATTTTGTAAAACTTCAAATTCTATTAACCGATATAATATTTTTTAAATGAAAAAATTCGGCAAACATCTATCGACAAGAGGAGGAGGGAATTAAATGATGATCTTGTCCCGTTGGGCTCAATATATGATGAACCCCATTTCATCATTTGCCCCTTTCAGCTTCCAACCTCACTTCATTAGAAAATTTTTATTCAAAGCATGGGCAAGCGGTGGCCCATGATCATATGGACTTTGAGCTGCAATATTTTATAATTTATTGGATCCTTATCCGATATGGATATTGAATTTTTTATAGCCTTATCAATTTAGGGTTGGCAATAAACTCTAGATCTGCAAAAATTCAGAAGATTCGAATTCGAAAAAATTTAGATCCGTACGTTAAAAAATGTGAATCCATATCTTAAAAATCAAGATCCGTGCTGATCCAGATGCATTTATATCCGAAAAATTAGATATTTGGATCTGCATTATTTTATAATTAAATTATTTATTTAATTAAATTTCAATTGAAAATATATAAATTAAATTATTTATTTAAATGTATAAGCATAATTAACTCTATAATCTTCATTAACTATGAAAAATATATTAAAATAATAATAATAATAATAATAATAATAATAATAATTAGAGAATATTGTAATAAATCGGTTTACCATAGATTTTTTTTATTTTTTATGTTTAATGTATATTGTGAAATTATTGTTTGTGAATTTATGGTGTTGTTGTATGTTATTTATGTTGAATTGATGTTAAATTATTGATTATTAAATTATAATTGAATTTTATTTAATATTATTATTAAATTAAAATTAAAATTAAAATTTTTATTATGCGGATTTGAATATCTGAAATATCCACCCGCAATCCGTGCAGATGTTACCCGCATCCGAATCCGCATCCACATATTTTTTCCTAAATCCAAATCCAAATGCACCTACATCGGATTTTGCTATCCCTAGTTATCAAGCTCAATAATAATAATCTGGCCATATGTATGTTCAGCCGAAAATTAAATTGCCGTCTTTTGGGAAATTTACAAAAATGGCCATAAAACTTTTGCGATTTTCAACTTTAACCCCCCAAAGTTTTTTCTATCATAACTAGCCAAACACCCCACTTTTGGACTAGATTACCCTCATCACTTTCATCAAATTTACAAAGGCATGCCACTTTTTCAATTCCAGCACAACTAAATACGGTTCTTCTTCAACAACTTAACAAATATTCATCACTCTCAACAAACTTCATCACTCTCAATAAATCAATTGCATAATTGAATATAATCATCAATGGGAGAGCTTCTTAAAATTTGTTTATTCTCTTACACAATGTAAATCTTTTATCTATTGATTTTATCAACTAAGTTCGAAATTAAAGTGGGTTTTGTTGCAAATATTGTTATTTTTCATTCATAAAACAATGTGATTTGTTAAAGTACTTAGTTTGAGTTGAGAAATGAAGAAAAATCATTGAAAATACAGAAAAATCGAGCAAAAAACGAAGTTCAGAACAGGTGAGACAAGCAAGTGGGACAGGTGCATGTCTCACATAAACACACTGCATTTATGTGCGACAGGCACTTGTCCCACTATCTGTCGCACATAAACTCGTGGATTTTATAGAGTACATGATTTTGGATATGATTTGTCTCGTCGTAAGCTTCGAAACGGTATATTATACGCCTAAAACGGACATATATAGCTCAAGTTATGGCTTTCGAAATATATATGAAATTTATGTGCGACGGGCACCTGTCCCACTTGCCTGTCTCACTTGTTCTGAACTTCATTTTTTGCTTGATTTTTCTTGATTTCTCAACTCAAACTAAGTACTTTAACAAATCACATTGTTTTATGAATGAAAAATAACAATATTTGCAACAAAACCCACTTTAATTTCGAACTTAGTTGATAAAATCAATAGATAAAAGATTTACATTGTGTAAGAGAATAAACTAATTTTAAGAAGCTCTCCCATTGATGATTATATTCAATTATGCAATTGATTTATCGAGAGTGATGAAGTTTGTTGAGAGTGATGAATATTTGTTAAGTTGTTGAAGAAGAACCGTATTTAGTTGTGCTGGAATTGAAAAAGCGGCATGCCTTTGTAAATTTGATGAAAGTGATGAGGGTAATCTAGTCCAAAAGTAGGGTGTTTGGCTAGTTATGATAGAAAAAACTTTAAGGGGTTAAAGTTGAAAAACGCAAAAATTTTATGGCCATTCTTATAAATTTCCCCCGTCTTTTTGAGCAGCAGGCTTAAAAGCTTCTTTTGTTTGTCGTATTTGATTGAAATTGAATCATACAATCTAAGGCGTAAAGAAAAATGAACCAACGAGAATCTGCCATGGAAGCATCTAGAAAAATATTAAAGCCCACAGTATCAGCGTCTTACTCTGTTTTCTTTCTTTTATTTTTTCCAGGATCCCACAAACGGAATGCAATTTTGCATTTTGCTTGCACATAAATGTCATTGTTGAAAGTTTTTGCTTCTGAGATTTGACCAAAACATTTAAAATAAATTCAAAGTGGTATAAAAAAATTATTTTTTTATTTTTACATGATGAGTATTATTCTATTTACTTTGTTTTAGATTATAATAAAGCTGAATTTGGTAATTTTTGAACAATTTCATTTTATTAAATGCAATATATACTTCCATGTATTGCAATAAATTTTTCATAAAGAAGGAGATGAAGGTAGAGAGAGCAACATCAAATAAGTAATTAATCCAAAGAATATATTTTAATCATTATGGCTTCCATTGAAGTAAAATTATGATTCTATAATTGAGTAAGAACACTTAAGACTTTTTCTAATAAAGGAGGTCATGAGGCTAAAAACCTAGGCGAGACAATCCCACAACATCACCATACTGACTTGGTGAGATTTTCAAATTTGAATTTGGCAAACATGAGACGACAATGGTGGGATTGGCACTTGGAACTTAATTTTAATTGGACAGTCCTCTCTCTGACTTGCCAAAGTTAAATAGATAGCAACTCAATTGAAGTTTAAAATGAAAGGATATAGAACATATTATCAAAGATATACAACTTGATCAATCAAAGTTGTATAAAATGAAAGGAGTGTATTTGTATAGCATTTAGACTCTTCTTAATCTCGAAATTCTAGACACTGTGCAACTCGACAAACATGTTATCAAATAATAACATTAACAAAGCAAAATGTATGGAAGGTACAAAATATATACCAATTACTTCATATATCAAAGCATCATACCATTCTTTAAAGCTGAGTTTTTCCATGGTATGAGAGTCCGTAAAAAATATAGCAGCGCCAACAGCAACTCCTACATCAATTGCTGCATTTGATTTGTTTCCTTCTCAAATGATAACGAAGACATAACGTTGTTCAGTCTAACTCCTATTTCATAAAGTGGAATTGGCTCTACGGTGCATGTTTGAACAAGATGCACCACTCTACTCTTTCAAGCATCCTTCCACTCCCAAATAAAAAAGTCGATCCCAATATATCATTAATGCTTTTTACTGATAATAATAGAGCCTATAGTGCGTGCACTGATTATTTTTGGGCACTCTGCTGAAAACCAGTAGCAGAGACATCAAGCGAAGATCTTTGAAACATCGCAAATCATAAAATGTATTGTTGGTTTTCTTCTCAAAATAAATATTTCAAGAAAAACTTGCAAAAAGTAAGTAGTAATTTCCCCAAATGGAGGTGGAGGAGAAAATGGCAGGGATCTTGGGCAAGGCTCTGTGGTAACTGGACCACACAGATTTGAGTTGTTATCAAAACTGCAATTGGCCCCAAAAAAAAAAAAAAAAATTCATTTTTGTATTCATGTAAGGCACTATCAACACACACCAGATTGCAAGCTATCATATAAAAGAAAAAATAAAAAGTCATTGATCCGTAAATTTCTAGCTTCAGGTGAGAAATGAATCTCCTCATAAATAAATAACTAAATAAAGTTAACAGCCAAACAGAGCTGGAATACTGCAATGATTAAATGATTAATCTGGTAAAATTACAACAAATTTTGTTGAACTTGAACGGCAAACTAATCATTTACGTCGGCTCAGATATTCGTCAAATCCGGCGTCGCATCAGGCCGCCTTTTTTGTAGTGTGTACAAATTAATCTCACACAAACAGATATGGTGTATATGAAAACTGGGGAAGAGTAGCGTGATGATATATTGAAATGAAAATAATATAATAAAATAAATAATATGAAATACAAGACAATTATTTGTTAAAATATGGTCGCGTTAGTTTGAATGAGAAATATATTTATGTATAAAAATTCCATTCTTATACAATTTACACCACACAGACACAAACATTATTAATTCAGTCCATTGGGTAGTACTCTCTTGAAGAAAGGAATGCCCCTTAGTTATCTCAGTTCAAGTCAATAAACGAAGAGACCACGGGATAGACAAACAAATAGCAGTTCTGTGTTTGTAGAAATAGATAGCTAATACTCTAGAAAATCAAGGATTGGCAGTGTTTGGGGTTGGGAAAATGGAAGAGAAAGTGTAAGAAAAAAGAACAGAGAAAATCTTTATTAGAAGTAACAGAAGCGTACAATACATGTAGGTTTTAAGCACAAATGAGCTACTTATAGAATAAATTAGAACACTCTACACTAATTACGAATACTAGTTCACAATATTTGATGCTACCTCCGCAATCTGTTATAGGGCACTGCCCCACTTGCCAGCATGGCATACCGTTACACAGCAGCAGTCTTGCGTCTGCAACAACCTTCTAACAGTCTTGAATTCAAATACTCTGCTACACATGAGTGCAGCCAATGAACTGTGCTCCTTCGTTAGCCAGAATATGATCCTTGTGATGAACTTGATACTCCAATATATGCAACTTCTATAAAGGAGAGGGACAAGATGAAATCAAGTGAAGTGAAAGAATGAAAAACCTAACTAGGTAAGTGAAACCCTTCATGCTCTGTTCAGAACAGAGTTTAAAAAAATTAATAATTGTTGGGAATTTTCGGTTCCCGCCCTAGATTTTTGCTAGCAATATGTAAAACAAATAATAAATAGAAAACTAAAATGGTGAATATCCCAATCATAACACACAAAATTTACTTGGAAGACTCCTTTATTAGAGTAAAAAACCACCACCGCTGTCCAGTTTAATGCACGGAGATTTAATGTCACATCAATTTATATAAAATAAGTTTGTATAAGAGTTTGTGGCTGTATCATCACTCCTGCTCATATAAATAGTCTCCTCTATTCAACTGATAGACATATCCTCATATAAATAAAGACTACGACGACATATCCTGATAGTCAGGGAAAATTATAAAAAAAATCTCCTCGTTCTCTAAAAATCTAGGGTTTCTCAAGAATAGCTAAACCTACATCCCAATCCTGCAGAATCTCGATTTAACCTCTCTAGGGTTTCGATTGAAGATGATTCGCTTCAAAATTTAGTAATCTTTTAGTGGATTTTGGTTGTCTCGTATCCTTCAATTGTTAGTTCGGTTCTGATAATAATTTGGAATTCAGTTTGAAGGGTTGAGTGCAATTTCGAATTTTTTATACAATTTAAATAGAAATTGATAGAACAATTGGGCGGTTAATAATTAATTGATGGCTAGTGATACTACAACGGCGCCCGCGCCCGAAGCTCCGGAAAAAGCGGAGGCGGTGGAGGAGTATGAAGTGAAACGCTGTCTTGCGACGCGCAGAAGGGAAGCCAGCGATGACGAGGACGTGGAGGAGGAGAGAGATTGAGGGCTTCCAATGGCGAAGTGTCCACATTCCTGCGGGAGAAGCGGAGGCTGTGGATGAGTACGAGAGCGATCCAGATGAAGTGAAATACTCTCTCGTGACGGGCAGAATGGAAGCAAGCAATGATAAGGAGGAGGATAAAGAATTTGAGCGTCGAATGAACGGTAGGGTCCACATTCATTCTTACGATGAATCTGATGGCCAAGGTGGTGTCCAGCTGAGTATGATGATGGTGATGATGAAGAACATGGCAGAGAATAAGAAATAGAAGATGAAGAGGGGGTGTGATATGACTTGATATCATTTAATTTGTACAACCGTGACGCCAATCCCATTCATCCTGGTCCGATCCGAACGGATCTTGTTGAATGAATTGATCCATTCTTGTATGCCTTACTTCTTAGTGAATTTTTTCCTACTTGGAGCCGCCTTTGAGTACTCCTGGGAGATAAAGTGGAAACATTTTTTTATGGTGAAGAGTGGGGAGTGAAAAGACCAATTCAGCAGAGAACGACCGCATGAATAGGAATCCAAGAAAGGCTCCACGTTCTCCACCAAGTGATTGATCTTAGCGTAGCGTGCCAGCCGGGGTATAGTAGGGGACTGGTTGCGCGGCTTTCTCTTATAGGGGTCTATTTTCTCTTACTTTACTCAACTTGAGTCGGTTAGAGTATCGCTTTCATACGGCAAGAGTTTATTGATTCGAATCCAATAGTAGGTAAAACCGGCGGAAACCCCTGCTTTTGTCAGCATGACAGCAAGCACGGACTGGCAGCAAATGTGGTGTGGGTTCATCTCTCTCGACCAGTTCAGTTTTGATAATTGATGTGATTCAGAAATATTTAATTCAACTAATGAATTAACACTACATTAATTTGTACAAAATAAATTTATAAAATAATTTATGGCTATATTATTACTCATATGAGCAGAGTGACGGTAATTACCTTGAGTTGTTAGGGGTTTCTTTGGAAATATGATAAAAGTTTGGGGATTCTTTAGAGAGTGACACGTGGAACGGTAACATTGTTTAAATTAAAAATTCTGACGTAAGATATGATTCGGTAACCATGAGGTACATTTTGCTTGGCCACAGCCAGTCGGCCACAAGCTTATCGACGCTTATTATATTTGTTGAATTGTTGTGTTTGCTTCAAATTGATTTTTGAAGTTGGATCTAAGCGGTGAAGAAAAGTGGACCAATGAGATTATGCCATGGAAGCATCGAGAAAAATATTAAAGAGGACAGAACCAGTGTATCATATCGGTTTTTTTTATTATTTTTTGACAGACCCACAAACCGTGCGCGATTTTTCTTCCATTAAACATCCAGTTTCTATTATGCAACAATTAATTTTATTAAATATTCATTTATATCTATGTTTACATTTAAACAATTAATTTTAATTTAAATAATAATTTAACAAATTAACAAACCTAAAATATTTAATGAGAAAATGATAATACATTATCATACTTCTATTACATAAATTATTTTAATAATTTAATAAATAAAAATAAATTCATAATTTAATATTATATTATAAATTAATTTACATTATATTAAATAATTGTACAGTATTATATTTTTACAATATAATATTAACTTATATTATATTATTATATGATTATACTATATTATAAGAATTAATATCTAGAAATAAATTATATTATAATATAATAATTTTTAATAATATAACATAGTACTTTAATATTTTATCATTTAATAATAGTATATTATTAACTCATTTATATACTATAAAATAATTTTTAATACTTAATTTAAAAAATTAATAATAAAATCCTAAAATATTAATAAATTTAAATAATATTAATTGAGTTTTAACATTAATATAAAACATGACCTTATATAATACAGTTTATACTATACCAAAGTAAAACATTATAAATTAATATAATGCATGTTAATGTAATATATCATAATACAATATTGCTAACACAGTACGCATCCCAAATGAATTCATTTTGATAAAAGGCTTGGCTACCTTACAAAATCTTGCAAGTAACAGCCATATAATGTCACCAATGGGCATTTGGCCTAGTGGGAGAACCCTTGCACTTAACATTGGGGGTTAATTTCAATCCTTCCTCAATTATTAAATAATTGAGTGGAGCCAGTCTATCCCTCATGAAATGTGAGTGGAGTGGACAACCCTCGAATATTTGAGAGGGTTTAAAGAATCTGGACAGTGTTTCAGAGGAGTACATACCACGAAGAAGATCCCAATTATATAATCTATTTGTAAATATTAATTGTAATATCTGATGTAATATCATTAATAGTCCTATATAACAGTATTAAAAAAAAACAGCCATATAATGTCATTTGTTGGATTATGAGCCATATTTCCAATGGCTGTGAGAATACTAATACAAAAGGGTGTGTGGCTGTGAGAATACTAATACAAAAGGGTGTGTGGCTAGGAAACGGGCTATAAAGATTATTGCGCGATTGGTATCCTTAGGCCAATTTTGTCTCGCAAGATTGGATTGAATTAGATTAGGCTAGATTATAGCATGTTTGGTACAACATTAAATTGAACTATATTAACTTAAATTTTTATGATTTTAAATAATATTTTATTTTATTTTTTATATAATAATCAAATAAATGATATGTTTCTTATTAATAATTATATTAATAATATAATATGCTATTAAATAATTATTTCAATATTTAATATTCAATTTTATTTTAAACAAATAATTGAATAATTTTTAATGTTTAATATTCAATATTAGTCAACTAAATTATTGTATTAAATTTAGATAATTAATCTTAAGTAAATACAACTTAAAATAAATTATTGAATAGAATTTTGATTTAGTATCATATAAAAGTCTACATAAAAAATTATGAAATTACTGTTTATATTTAATTTAAATAAAAAGAAAAGAGTGATAAAGAGAACAAAAATATTTCATTTAATATTATAAATCTTATCCTAATTTTGGACTAATTTATTAGTCACGACAGCCAAATATGACATTGGATGAAATTAATTTTTAGTCCTAAAATCTAATCTAATCCAACAGTTTATCCATGCTTCCTAACAGAGCATTAGAAACCAATTATGATAAAATTTTATATAAGTTACAAATAAATTTTCAACATCAAGATCAAAGTCATTGCAACATTTAAAAACAAAAACCCCATATTTAAGCCGTTTGTGATCGCAAGCATTTGTTTCATTTGCAATTTCCGAATAAGTCTAGTGAAATTCTAGTGAAAAGCAGTCTCATGAATCTTCAAACCAATCAAACTACTCGAATAAGTCTTTCCTTGCGACTTCTGGGGAGTGCGGATAATCAAAGTGGAAACCTCGCTGTCAACTGGATGCTTGGGACGCCTAGGCCGGCGACCAAAGACTTGCATGCAGCGCAATATTTTTCATTAAAAAAAAAAAGTGAATAAAATAGACAAGCGCAAAGTAAGATGTCTTTAATAATTAAGATTATAATTATGATTAAAAGGAAACTAACCGTTTATTATTTAATTTGAAGTTTTTATTTCAAAGATTCAGTCTAATCGACGTATTAAATATTATTTGTAAGATTGATATATTTCTCATAATTTTTAAACCGCCTTAAATGATATCGTGTCTTATATAGTATAATCCTTTCATTCCCATTTTAAACATTATTGAAAAATTTTCAAACTAATTACTTATGTTGAAATAACTTTATCATGCTTTAAAGATCATTGGTTCATAATTTGCATATGTGAAATTATATTGAAGTATTTATATTTAAGTTTTCTTCACTTCATTGTGCTCTCTCTATAAATATCAGTAGTTTTTATATGAAAATGTTTAATTAATAAGAATTTTAATCATATGTTAATAATATTACTAAGAATATCATTTTTCCCCCTCAATTTCTCATAAAACTCTTTTTTAATTGAAAATTATATAAATAATAAAAAATAAATTAATTTATTTCTTATTTTAAATTCAGTTAAATACTTAAATAACTTATTCTTTTAACAAATTTTTTATTGCCCACTCCATTTTATATTTTACATTTATATTTTAAATTGAAAAATATTTTTTTAAGAAAATTATACAAGTTTAGAGTTATAGAGACATAAATTATATCATAAGAAGAAAACAATTTAATAGTAGAGTTTGTATACCTCTTATAGTAAAAATTAAAAGAAAAATAATTTTTAGGTTGAAATTTTATGGAAAGATGATTAATTTTTATAAACAGATTTATATTTTATAATTTAAACTCGGTGTATTTTAGAAAATAAAATTTTGAAGTGGTGTTACAAGGATTTTGCTGGAGGCATTGAAGATCCACTCATATCCATTTTATCACATGAGCTGGCAAAACAGTCAGACATGTCGAATTAAAATATTATGCAACAAGTAATATTTTCCTTTGTTGTCGAATGCAAACCGGTTAATTCGGTTTTTACACACATGTTGAGACTACACGTGGCAAACTTATATATACGTTTCTTGTTAAATTAGTGTCCATTACTTACATTTTCTGTAATATAGGAAGAAGAAATTCTACGATATATCAGAGGTACAATATTAATTATATAACAAATAAATAATATTATAATATGTGTTCATTTATTTTGAAAAACTACCATGCAAGTGATGATTATATTAAATTTAATTACGCATATTATAAATACATTAGTTAGTTGTATTATGTATGATGTATTCTATAATTTCTTCATAGCAAAATTCTAGACAAAAATACAATTAGGCCAATTAAGAACAATATGTTGTGAAGCTAGAAGTTTCAACGATATACAATGGAAAAAATGTAGATTAATAATTAATTAGTGTGTAATTTGAGATCTTTGAAATAGCTTCATCATGTGGTAAGGTGAATTTATAGGTTTGGTTTTGCCTAGCATTTAATTAATCACCTTAACTTTAATTTGTCAAAAGTTTATGATAGACCTTAAATTTTTAGGTTTGATTTGACTCACTTTGACTTGTTTGCAAATTCTAATTATGATATCGGAATTTTTAATTGTGAGACTTTAAAGAACTGAAAATGATCGTATACTGAATCAAATTCACCAAGAATTGTTGCATAGAGTTATAAGCCCTACACCACAAAAATCAAAGAACACTAACTTTAATTACAAGAGTTAAGAATCACATTTCTTTAAACCAATTTTTATTATCCTATAATTCTATTAAATAAGACTGATCTAAGTGTAACTGTCTTTCTCTTGGATGTAACAAAAATTCATTTATATTCTAAACTAATTTTTCCATAAAATATCTAAAAAGAATTTTAGTGCAAAAGGTAAACCCCCCCAAAAAAAAAGGAGGGAGCATGAACTTGAGCAAAGATTTATGGAGAAATAGGAGAAAATGAAGACAAAATAAGATTAATAAAAAGAATTTTGCCTACAATACAAGAGACTTGTTGCGGTTAAATTACTCAGATTCCAGATTTGGAAAACAACCATAACTACTAATACTCTTACACTTTATTATTGAAGTTATTCACTGTAAAGATTACAATTTTCATTACCAGTAAAAGGAAATTATTTTAAAATTTTCTTTCGGTGAACCTCGATGGCACTAAGGAAGCTTTATTGAATAAAAATAAAACGAATACATCTAATTAGAGGAAAACACAGTCAACCTTATCCCTAGAAAGCAAACTTCGTACAAACCATTGTAAATATGGAAGAGAATAAAAAGTGCATGCATTCAAATTACAAGAAAGAGAGAAATTAACAAGAGGAAGAACAATACTGGAACATATCAACAAAACGCGTATGAAGGATAGCCATTAAAGTCTCTGAAAAAAGTAGCTAGCAATGAAGGAGGGGCATAGTCAATTTAAATTAGATTGTCTTATACATCTGCCTCCAACATTTCTAAGTAACAAGTCATTTATTTTTAAGAGTCTTGTTACAATTTCTTTTGCATTGATTCTTTTCTCAGGGGATTCTACAGTGCACTCCATAGCCATATTGAAGACAAATGACATACATTGCTCTTTCGCAACAAATTGTATGTCCTCTCGACTTAGCAAACTTCCATCAACAATTTTCATTATTGAAATGAGTAGCCAATCATTAACCCAATGCTTTAATGTCATTCCTTCATTAAAAATTTCATTTGTAGGTTTCTTTCCGGTAAAAGTTTCCATTAACATAACCCCAAAGTTATAAACATCTCCATTTGTGGATACTCGTCCTTCGCTTCCATACTCTATGAATTGCAACAATTACATAGTAAGATAAATCATTAATAATAATTTCCTAATACAATGAAGATCATTAAACATAAATAACTTGTTAGGAAGTTTACAATAAATAAAAAATATTTATATTGAACAAACCTAGTGCCATATAGCCTATTGTGGCAGGTGTTTGTGTTTGAGTCACAAATTGATCTTCTCTAGTTAAGAGCTTTGTGATGCCAAAATCACTCAAATGAGCAACCATATTATCACCTAACAATACATTGCTGGGCTTTAAATCACAGTGAATTACAGGAGTTGAATAACCAAAGTATAGATATTCCAAAGCTGATGCAACATCTATCATTATGTTCAGTCTTTGAAAAATATCCAAAATGTAGTTACTCGAATACAAATACTTCTCCAAACTTCCATGAGGCATGTATTCTAAGGCCAATGCTTTAAACTCTTCATTTGAGCAACTACTAATAACTTTGATAAGGTTTCGATGGCGAATACTTTTCATTATTTCACATTCAACAT
Source organism: Citrus sinensis (assembly GCF_022201045.2). Classification (NCBI taxonomy): domain Eukaryota; kingdom Viridiplantae; phylum Streptophyta; class Magnoliopsida; order Sapindales; family Rutaceae; genus Citrus; species Citrus sinensis. The sequence continues at coordinate 9,946,168 of NC_068562.1, read as the reverse complement.
TGAAACTGCTAAACGCCCTTACGTATTGCAGGTTGAAAACCTTCACTGCAACCTCCATCCTGTCCCCAATTCTTGCTTTGTAGAGAGAGCCAATGCCTCCTCTGCCGATTAGATTGTTTTCACTGAATCCATTTGTTGCTCGACAAAGTTCCAGGTATGAAAACCTTCTCCATGTTGCTTCTGGTGGCATATAAACATCATTTTGTGGCCGTTTTTCTGTTTTTCGATATTTTATGATAAAAAAATGACTATTATCATAAATATAGTACTTAATGATAGGACAATCCCTAGGGGGAGAGCTTTTTCTCTTGATGTGTGGTGGATGCTAGTTTTGCATGGTGGGACTTGTAAATTGGGTGAACTACATAATAATTCATTTCTTTCAAATGATTCAGCTGAGAAGGTTCCAAAAGATCCTCCACTAGGAATTTCTCCTTCTAGCTTGTTGAAAGAAAGATTTAAATCTTCGAGATATGAGAATTTCTCTAAAGATACGGGAATAGCACCAGAGAGATTATTATTGTACCCCGACTAATCCAGATTCGACCCGAGTATAACCACTAGCCGAGACATTTTTTAAAATATAATGACTAAAGGAACATTTTAGTCAAATTGTAGGGGCTAAATGAACATTTATCCTGGAAATGATCATGTAAGAATTGCGATTGCTTCAGCTTGCAATGTGTTTGAAATAGAACCCGTGGAACTGTTCGAGTAAAGATCCAATCTCTGCAGTTTCACTGTTAGAATAATGTGATGACAGTTGAAGTTAAATACCCAGAGTATTGAGATAACTTAAAAAATTTCGTTGTAGATACATGATTAAATCTCCAAAGTATTAAGATAACTTAGAATATATTTCACAATCACAATCATATTAGAAGTATATATAGCCATAAATATTTTTCTTATTATTGTTGCATCATACATTAAAACAAAAATAATCTAAGAAAATAAATAGTATGATATACAAGACAATTTATGATAAAATGAGGTCACGTTAGTTTAAATGACAAAATGTATACAAATTTCCAATCTTGTACAACTTATACCACGCAGGAAGACATTATTAATTTAATCAAAATTAGGCATTGTTTGGTATTGAGATGAGGTTAATAAAACGACAAAAGCCAATCAATAACCTACAATTTTTTCCTAACTGATGAAGCAGTAAATGGTTAAGTTTTGAATGATATTTGAAAATGAGAGAAGGCAGAATCATAAGGGCATAGCCATGGAAAGCCGAGCAAGAATTGAAGCAGAAATAAGAATATATATATCCCACGAATGTTTAAAGGAAAATAGTACTCTTACACTCCATTATTGTATTTATTCACTATAAAGATGATCCATTTATAGTGCCAAATATATTTAAAAAAAAGAAATTCAATTTAAATCTTATGTCTCATACGTTCTGCTCCAACATTTCTAAGCAGTGAGTCTCTAATTTTTGAGAGTCCTGTAACAATTTCTTTTGCATTGATTCTTTGCTCTGGTGATTCTACAGTGCACTTAATAGCCAAATTGAAAACAAATGACATACATTCCTCTTTGGCAACAAAATGATCGTCCTCCTGACTTAGCAAATTTGCATCAACAACTTCCGTAACTGAAATGGGTAGCAAATCATTAACCCAACACCTTAATGTCATTTCTCCAGAAAAAATTTCATCTGTGGGTTTCTTCCTCGTAAATACTTCAATTAACATAATCCCAAAACTATAAACATCTCCATTCGTAGAAACTCGTCCTTCTCTTCCATACTCTATGAATTCAATAGTTTATCATTAATAATAATTTCTTCATTTAAAGGTCAAGGGATATAAGTTTAAATGTAATAGAAAATATTTAACATAGAACAAACCTGGTGCCATATAGCCTATTGTCGCAAGTGTTTGTGTTTGAGTCAAAGATTGGTCTTCCCCGATCAGGAGCTTTGCGATACCAAAATCACTCAAATGAGCAACCATATTATTGTCAAACAATACATTGCTAGGCTTTAAGTCACAGTGAATTATAGGAACTGAATAACCAAAATGCAGATATTCTAAAGCTGATGCAACATCTATCATTATGTTCAATCTTTGAAAAATATCCAAAATGCAGTTGCTTGAATACAAAAACTTCTCTAGACTTCCATGAGGCATGTATTCTAGTACCAATGCTTTGAAATCACCAATTGAACAACAGCTGATAATCTTGATAATGTTTCGATGGCGAATACTTTTCATTACTTCACATTCAACATCGAAACTCTTAAAAGCTCTTCCACATTGCTGGTTGAAAACCTTCACTGCAACCTCCATCCCATCCTGAATTCTTGCTTTGTAAACAGAGCCAAAACCTCCTCTGCCAATTAGATTATTTTCACTAAATCCATCAGTTGCTTGACAAAGTTCTAAGTATGAAAACCTTCTCCATGTTGCCTCTTGTGGCATATCAGCATCATTTGGTTGTTGTCTTCCTCTCTTTCGATTTCTTGCAATCAACAAAATGACTGCTATCATAAATATAGTACTCAATGGCAAGAAAATCCCTAAGAGAATAGTATTTTTCCTTCGTGTGTGCTGGATGCTAGTTTTGCATGGTGGGACATGTAGATTGGGTGAACCACATAATAATTTATTTCCTTCAAATGATTCCGCTGAGAAGTTGCCAAAAGATCCTCCCTTGGGAATTTCTCCTTCCAGCTTGTTGAAAGAAAGATTTAGATCTTTAAGATATGAGAGTTTCTCTAAAGATACAGGAATAGACCCAGAGAGATTGTTGTTGGACAAATTCAAGGATTTCAAGCTCATCAAATCACCAAATGAATCAGGAATTGAGCCTTGCAATATGTTATATTCTAAAAAGAGAAATTGTAAATCTTTTATGCCTCCAATTGCATTTGGGATAACACCTGAAAAATTATTCATCGAAAAATCTATTTTTACTAAAACCTTTAAATTTCCAATCTCTAATGGGAGTGGGCCAGTCAAAGAATTTGATGAAAGGTTGAGGTATAATATGTCCTTAAGGTTCCAAAAAGTCGAGGGTATGACGGAAATTAACTCATTGGATGCCAATGAAAGGTTCCTTAGAGAAGCCAAATCACCGAAGCATGCAGGGATTGATCCAGAAAGCTTATTGTTGCTCAAGTCCAACTGATATACTTTAGCCAAACGACAAACTTCATCTGGGATTGATCCTTCCAATTTATTATCTGGAAAATACAAAACTTGAAGCTTTTGTAACTTTCCGAGAGTAATCGGAATTGATCCATTCAAATTATTGCCTCCTAAATAAAAGCCTATCAAGTTGGTCAAGTTGCCGATCTCTTCAGGAATGCTGCCACTGACGTTGCAATCGGACATGTCAAATATTTTCAAGGAATGAGAAAGATTACCTACAGACTTCCTTGAAAGAATGCCATCTATTGAATTACTCGATAAGTCAATAAATTCCAAGTACTTGCAATTTGACAATGAGGATAGAAAGCTCAATTCTAGAGTTAAAGATGTCAAATGATTATTATTTAAACCAAGCCGCTTAAGGTTTCTTAAGTTACCAAAAGTGCTGGGAATAAAACCGGAAAATGAGTTTTTTTGCAACTCTAGTCTGGAGAGCTTAGAAGCATTGAAGATAAAATTGGGAATTGAGCCACTAAAATGATTACCCCACAAGTAAAGCTCCTCAAGATTTGGAAGTCGGACATATGGGATTGATTGAAGACTTCCCGAGAGAGAATTATTTTGAAGCCCTACTCCTTGGATTGTTGACATATTGAAGATTTCGGCTGGGATAACACCAACTAATTTGTTCAAACCAAGCGCCAACACCTCCAAATTGCGGAGATTACCGATTTCATTTGGTATCTCACCTGTAGTTTGAAAGAATTACGTTAAGATTTGATTTAGATAACAAATAAAACATAAAAACGAACATACTCTTGAAATAAAAAGTCATTTATACAATACACTGTTATTACAAGTGCTAACACACAAGAAAAGCCCGTCATGAAGGTCAACTTACCGTCAATGCTTTAGTTGTTACATACGAATTGCTGCACATTTTCTTTTTCTTTTATTTTTAGGTTCTTTTGGTAAAATATAGGTGAAACAGATTTGTGATTTAAGTGGTAGATAGCCTGTGGTAAATTAATAGGGAGGGTTAAGTATTAATAATGTACATTTCGAGAAGTTATGAGAGAATTGTACAAAAATATTTTTGACAAATATCTGTAAAAACTAAGTACGCAAAATATATATGCCATTTAAGTAATCAAGCAATAGGTGATCGGAAGATTGTGTAATTTAAACTAAAAGATCAAATTATGTGGTGAAAAGTAAAAGCCTAATTCGATGACGGCCACTACTAAAGTTAATCAAGCCCCAGCAGTATTTCAATTACAGCAAGGCAAAGTAAGTTCAATAAAATAAAACTGTATATGGAACATTATTCATATTACAACTTATGGAACAACTTTCATAATTAAACTCCGTGATCATACGCACCTTGAAGTCCATTAAAGCTAAGATATAATTCCTCAAGTTTGGTCAAGTTCCCGATTTCTTTTGGTATGCCTCCCGCGAAATCATTGTATGACAAACGTAAGATTCTTAAATATGTGCAATTTGATAGAGCGGACGGTATTCCTCCATGAAACATGTTTTTAGACAAATTAAGAGATTCAAAAAAAGGAAGATTGCTGCAAATATTTGTAGGAATTTCACCAGATAGCTGGTTGTCACCAAAACTTAGCAACTTTAGTGTATGTATGTTGAAGATGGAGAAAGGAATGGAACCAGAAAACTGGTTAGAATGGAGAAAAAGTGATTGCAGAGAAGATAGATTCCCAAGTCGAGAAGGAATGGTGCCCGAAAGACTTAAGTGAGAAATATTCAAGGCTGTAACTCTATGGCTGTGAACATCACAAGTGACTCCCGTCCAATTACAGAAAGAGATACTTGAGTTCCAATTTTTGGCGAAGAAATTGGTTGGATCATTAGTTATGTGAGTTTTCAGGGCATGCAGAGCATCTAGATCTGTGGTGATATTACTTGTGTTGGCTGCTTCAGCTGCAATAAATAAGAAAATAAGAATTAAATGATGGACTAAGAGAAATCTGCTCATCATACTAAGAGAATGAACTCTTTCCCTGAGACGAGACTATTTAAATTATAAGTGTGTGCTTGGTTGGATTGGTAATGCAAGAACACTCATAAGATTGCTATATACCAAGTATTTATAATGAAACCAAAATTTCTAAGAAGATACAGGAGAAAAAGGCCAGCATGCCTTAAGCTAGAGCTTCAGCCACCAAAATCCTATCTTTATAATAATCCTAGTGATTTTAGACCTACTTAATAATTGGCAAATGGAAAGTAATTTTTTTGACAATTGTTGTTTATATATATAATCATATTTGTATTGTTATAGGGATTTAAGTTTTAACATTTTCAGACCCAAGGGGAGATTATCACTCTGGTTAAATAGATTAAAATACAAAGGTAGATTTTGAATTGTGAAGGAAGTTAGGAAGAGGTGTGAAAAAAAATTTAAAAATGGGAAACTTATTTTTAATGTGATTGTGATAGTTTTCATCACAACATAATTCTACTCATTCAAAACAAAAATAAAATAAAATAAAATTCCAAAATTTTCTTCCCCATAGTAACATGACATACGTAAATGCAACATTCTTTGGAGTCTTGAACACAAATTTTTGGATAAATTGAAGTATTATTTCTTTTAAGTTTGAGATAATTAATTTCTCCGGAAATTTTTACAAACAGAGCAGGCCTTCACCAAAAGCCTAAGGATAAAAAACAGGGGAAAAACAGAGGAGAAAAAGATTGGTGCAAATTGCAAAAGCATTAATAATATTAGATATTTTTTAATTAGTTGAAAAAGACTCCAGCAATAATTTTAAGCAAAGCCAGTGCATCACGCCTTCACTTGATTTGTCAAGTAATGTCTTATACATCAATTTTCAAAGTATTGGCCACTCTTAACCTGCCAAATGAGAACTTTTAGCCTGACTCAAAAGATAAAATTTCATGGCAAGCAAGTGGCAAAAGTCAATGAAGGAGGAGGCAATGGTAATGATTGGTTTTTTTATTGTAGAACATTTTATAATGCTGATTTTATGTCACAACTAACTTAGTGTTATTGTTTAATCATTATTGGCCGCATTCAAATAAAATCTTGATTCTACAACTACCCAAGACTTTTTTTCAGTAGAGGAGATCATGAAGACAAAAATTTAGGTGAGACAATTCTCAGATCACCATATTGACATGGTTAGATTTTCAAATTGAAATTCGACAAGAATTGGACAATAATATCGGTGGAACAGCCCCACTTATATTAGGTAGTGTTTACTTTTTGGAGTGGGAGTGTGAAGTATGGATTCCTCCCACTCCAGTATATACTTACCATTTTTAAAGGGGGAGTGAGATTCCCACTCCCATGGGGGGAGGTGGGAGTGGGAATCCACTCCCCCCTCTTCCCTTTTTACCCTCATAATTAAAATAAATAAATAATATCATATTTATTAAAAATAATAATTATAACATATTTATTTTATTAAATTTAATAAAATAAAAATAAATAAATATTATATTTAAATTAATAATATTAAACATTAATTTTAATAAATATTATTTATTTATTTCATTAATAATAATAAATATTTTATTCTAAAAAATATTAATTTTGTACTATATTATCAATAATAATGTTTCATTTGTGTTGCTATTATTAATAATTTTTATTCACATAATTTAAATTAAAATTAATAAAAAAATTATGATTTACATAATTAAGAATATTATTAATTTATAAATATAATAAAATATTTATTTTATTTTCCAAATATATTTTTATTAATTTTTTAATTACAAATTATAATTCTTTACATAAGGATAAAATTATAATTTAAAATAATTTACTCCCAATCCAAGACAAAGTAAACAAATAATTTGTTGGAAATTTTCAAAATAATTGTGTCTTATGGTAAAGACATGTCCTATTAATTGTGCCTTATAGAAAAGGTACCTTTCACTAAAGACTTGTCTAATTAAATGATGTCTTGTTGTAAGGACATGTCCATTTAATTGTGTCTTGTAGAAAAGGTATCCTTTTACTAAATGATATAACTTTTCATGGCAACATTTCACTTAGAGATGTATCATTTCATGGTGACATTTCATTTGAAATGGTGATGGTTCAATTTAGACCATTGATTAAAATCAAATCTAGATCCAATGGCCATGAATGAAGGGGTATCATGAAAGATGATAACCCAAATGAGGGGGCACAAGTATATCTATAAATAGGGGTCATGTTTAAGCCATTTAGACATGAAATGAATGATCCTACACCACTCTTTTCTTAGCATTCCTTTCTAGTACGAATCTCAACACAAAACACCCATTTCTTTTGTGCATTCACATTCCAATATATTGTTTTCTGCAGGAACAATATATTGTTTCTTGGTAGGCTTGCAACATTCAAGAGTATTCTAGTTTGCTTTCGTCGATGCACAACGCAAGCAAACAAACAAGTGCTTCATTGTATCCTGGAGGCGTATTTGCTTAACCCATGTGCATCACTCAATTGGTGGGGGCAAATAACGTCTTAAGGAAAGCGACATTTGTAACGTGCCTTGAAGCACACAAAATTTCTGCAGTTTCTTCCTACATACAGAGTTAGTTGTAAACACATTATTTTACATAATAAAGTTCCACCATTATTGTTGTATTTCTCTACATTTGTCATTCCCCACAAAATTTACCACCAACAATCTTAAGACGTTATTTTTACAACAATGGCACCAAGTTCATCTCTTCGACAATTTGCAGTAGATTTTGTCAAATTGGAGCGTTTCGATGGTGGCAACTTTATTCGTTGGCAGAAAAAGTTTCATTTCTTGTTGACAAGCCTCAATGTGGTCTATGTTCTCACAACACCAAAGCCTCAAGAACGTGAGAATGAGACATTAGCGGAAACCAGAGTGCGACATAAGTGGGAGCAAGATGACTACGTGTGTAAGGGACACATTTGCAATGCCATGTCTGATACTTTGTTTGATCAATATCACAACAAACCTACATCAAAAGAGATATGGGACTCATTAGAGGCTAAGTACATGATGGAAGATGCCACAAGTAAGAAATTCTTGGCTTCTAAATTTTTTAATTATAGAATGGTTGATAATAGACTCGTGGTTGAACAATATAATGAGATTTTGCATATTCTTGATCAATTCAACCAACATAACATGAAAATGGATGAGTCTATTATTGTCTCTTCAATTATTGATAAACTTCCTCCCTCTTGGAAAGACTATAAGAAAAGTCTTAAACATAATAAAGAGGAAATTAGTCTGGATGGCTTAAGCCAAAGTCTTCGTATTGAAGAGGAACTCAAGCTTAATAGTCTTGAGGATCAGACTACTATGTCCTCTAAAATTAATGTCGTAGAGGAAGGGAAGGAGTTTAAGCATTCTAATCACCCTAAGAATAACCAAAAGAGAAAGTTTGATTCCAAAGAGAATCAAAACAATAAGAAGAAAAAGAAGGGTACATGCCACCACTGCGGAAAACCTGGCCATTTCAAAAGAGATTGTCGACTTCTGAAGAAACAAAAGGAAGTTTCGAACACAAATCTTGTGGCCATGATATCTGAGATTAATGTTCTTGAAGATGACAATGCATGGTGGATAGATTCTGGTGCAACCAAGCATGTATGCAAGGATCGTAGCCTTTTCAAATCTTATAAAGCAATGGATGATGGAAGTGTTCTTTACATGGGAAATTCCTCCACTGCAATAGTTAAAGGAAAAGGCAATGTGCAACTAGAGTTCACTTCCGGAAAAACTTTAACTCTTACAGATGTTTATCATGTTCCTGAAGTTAGGAAAAACCTTGTATCTGGTAGCCTTCTTAATAAGTTTGGCTTCAAACTTGTTTTTGAGTCAAACAAGTTTATATTATCTAAGGGTGGTACCTTTGTTGGGAAAGGATACATGTATGAAGGAATGTTTAAACTCAATATCAATAATATGAATGTTTCTTCTGCTTATATGGTTGATTCATTATCTTTGTGGCATAATCGTTTAGGACATGTGAATGTTAGAAGATTGCATGATATGGCTAATTTAGAATTAATTCCTAAGCATGAAAATGATATGCATGAAAAATGTAAAGTATGTGCACAAACTAAAATCACAAGATCTCCTTTTCCAAAAATTGAAAAAATATCTTCTTTATTGCATTTAATTCATAGCGATGTGTGTGATATGCATAGTAATCCTTCTAAAGGTGGTAAAAAATATTTTGTAACATTTATTGATGATTTTTCAAAATATTGCTATGTGTATTTATTACATTCTAAAGATCAAGTGTTAGAAAAATTTAAAACTTATAAAAATGAAGTTGAGAATTTTTGTGACACTAAAATTAAATGCCTTAGAAGTGATAAAGGAGGTGAATATGCTTTTTCTGATTTTTGTGAATCTGTTGGCATTGTACACGAAACTAGCACTGCATATACTCCACAACAAAATGGTGTAGCTGAAAGGAAAAATAGGACATTAATAGAAATGGTTAATGCTATGCTTTTTAATGCTGGGCTTGGTAAAGGTTTTTGGGGTGAAGCTATTTTAACTGCATGTCATATCTTAAATAGAGTGCCTAATAAGAAAACAAAGGTGACTCCATATGAATTATGGAAAAAGAAAAAGCCTAATCTTTCTTATCTAAGAGTTTGGGGTTGTCGAGCCATTGTAAGACTACCAGAACCTAAGATAAAGAAATTAGGAGAAAGGGGCATTGAATGCATATTCTTGGGATATGCAGAGCATAGTAAAGCTTATAGGTTTCTTGTAACAGAACCTAATAGCTTTGTTGAGATCAATACTATAGTGGAATCTAGAGATGCAATATTCTATGAAAATAGATTTTCCACTATACCAAAAAGTATTGATTCTCAAGAGAATGATAAACAAATAGAAATTGGTCAAAAGCGTAATGCTAATAATGAGCAAAATCATTTGAGAAGAAGTAAAAGAATAAGGACTCTAAAATCTTTTGGACCAGATTTTATAGTTTATTTAGTTGAAGGGACAAGAGACTCACAATCAAAACAGACCATGATCACATCTACTATAGAGTCTGATCCCCTCACCTATGAAGAGGCAATGAAGTCTCAAGATGCTGCTTTTTGGAAAGAGGCCATTAATGATGAAATGGACTCTATTGTGGGTAATAAGACTTGGAAATTAGTTGATTTACCTCCTGGCTCTAATCCTATAGGTTGTAAATGGATTTTCAAAAAGAAGAAGAAAGTTGATGGAACAATTGAAAGATTTAAAGCAAGACTAGTAGCAAAAGGCTTTACACAAAAAGAAGGCCTTGATTATTTTGATACTTATGCACCTGTTGCAAGAATTGCTACTATTAGAGTCTTGATTGCTTTGGCTTCAATTTATCAATTTGAAATCCATCAAATGGATGTAAAAACAGCTTTCTTAAATGGAGAATTAGATGAGGAAATTTACATGAAACAACCAGAAGGGTTTGTTATGCCAGGACAAGAACATAAAGTTTGTAAACTAGTCAAGTCTTTATATGGTCTTAAACAAGCTCCAAAGCAGTGGCACGAAAAGTTTGACAAAGTGATTGTCTCAAATGGATTTAATATTCATGAATCTGATAAATGTGTCTATAGCAGATTCAATGGAAATAAAGGTGTGATTATTTGTTTATATGTAGATGACATGTTAATTTTTTGTACTGATAGTGAGAGCATTGAACTCACTAAATTATTATTGTCATCTAATTTTGATATGAAAGACATGGGACTTGCTGATGTGATTTTGGGGATTAAAATTATAAAAAATGAGAATGGCCTAGTATTGACCCAATCACATTATATTGAGAAAATTTTAAAGAAATTTTATTATTATGATTGTAAGTCTGTGTCAACACCTTTTGATTCAAACATAAGACTGTATCCTAACACTGGCAGATCAGTATCCCAATTAGAATATGCACGTATTATTGGATGTCTTATGTACGCAATGACTTGTACTAGGCCTGTTATTGCTTTCGCTGTTGGAAAGCTCAGTAGATATACTAGTAATCCAAGCCAAGCACACTGGCAAGCAGTGTACAGAATTCTAAAATATTTAAAACATACAATGGATTATGGTATATACTACACTGGATATCCTTCAGTTTTGGAAGGATTTTCGGATGCTAGTTGGATTACTGATCGAGATGATCATACATCCACAAGTGGTTGGATTTTTAATCTTGGTGGAGGAGCTATTTCATGGGGCTCAAAGAAGCAAACTTGTATAGCAGACTCCACCATGGCTGCAGAATTTGTAGCTTTGGCTTCATGTTGCAAGGAAGCTGAATGGTTAAGGAATTTGCTTATAGAAATTCCTATTTGGTCTAAACCAATGCCTCCTGTATCTATTCACTGTGATAGTGAGGCAACTTTATCAAGAGCATATAGTCAAATCTATAATGGAAAGTCTAGGCACATTGGTCTAAGACATAGTTATGTAAGACAATTACTTACAGATGGAGTAATCACAATTGACTTTGTGAAATCATGCCAAAATTTGGCAGACCCCTTAACTAAAGGCCTTGCAAGGGATATTGTATTTAAAACTTCTAAGGGGATGGGACTGAAGCCAGCATCATCTTATCACCAATGATGGAAACTCAACCCAACACTTGAAATATCAAGATCTTGGGTTCAATGAGCAAAAGTACATCATATGTTGTGATAGCAAGCACTATAATATTTTTAGATGCGTCCCAAAGGTTAGTGCTTGATACCTGTAACATATGGAAAAAGTTAAGCTACTTAGCTTTTAATGGACTTATAAATGTTTTAGTTACAGGGACATTCTAGATAAGTCCACCTATGTGAGTGTAGGAGGTGGTGCCGCTTCCTATGTAACTTGGCTAGTTACTAAAGCGCTCATGAAAACAGGATATAGACACAGGGCCAATCCACGTGTCGGCTAAGGAATACTTGAGAATTTGAAAACTTATGTGTGAGATATATCCGGTTAGTCGATTAAGGTTGCTGGTTCAAAGCTTGCCTACCATGCCACTTTGATTAACTTTGATGTATTGTCACTAAGTGAAGGTTCAAGTCCAAAAGACACCTTCATCTATGCCTAAGTTTTCCAAGCCTGTGCAAGATCATTTTGCCAAATTCATTTATTTTGAAAATGGTGGGGGATTGTTGGAAATTTTCAAAATAATTGTGTCTTATGGTAAAGACATGTCCTATTAATTGTGCCTTATAGAAAAGGTACCTTTCACTAAAGACTTGTCTAATTAAATGATGTCTTGTTGTAAGGACATGTCCATTTAATTATGTCTTGTAGAAAAGGTATCCTTTTACTAAATGATATAACTTTTCATGGCAACATTTCACTTAGAGATGCATCATTTCATGGTGACATTTCATTTGAAATGGTGATGGTTCAATTTAGACCATTGATTAAAATCAAATCTAGATCCAATGGCCATGAATGAAGGGGTATCATGAAAGATGATAACCCAAATGAGGGGGCACAAGTATATCTATAAATAGGGGTCATGTTTAAGCCATTTAGACATGAAATGAATGATCCTACACCACTCTTTTCTTAGCATTCCTTTCTAGTACGAATCTCAACACAAAACACCCATTTCTTTTGTGCATTCACATTCCAATATATTGTTTTCTGCAGGAACAATATATTGTTTCTTGGTAGGCTTGCAACATTCAAGAGTATTCTAGTTTGCTTTCGTCGATGCACAACGCAAGCAAACAAACAAGTGCTTCATTGTATCCTGGAGGCGTATTTGCTTAACCCATGTGCATCACTCAATTGGTGGGGGCAAATAACGTCTTAAGGAAAGCGACATTTGTAACGTGCCTTGAAGCACACAAAATTTCTGCAGTTTCTTCCTACATACAGAGTTAGTTGTAAACACATTATTTTACATAATAAAGTTCCACCATTATTGTTGTATTTCTCTACATTTGTCATTCCCCACAAAATTTACCACCAACATAATTGGGATTCTGATTGACAATCCATACTTTCATTTAGTCTAAGTAAACACCCTACTCCCACTCTCACTCCACACTTCTAATCCAATGATTCCCACTCCAATTTAAAAAGTAAACACAGCATTAATTTATTTAGACGCCCTCATCCCTCTCTCTCACATATCAAAATTAAATTGAACATTTTAACGTAATTCTTTCTCAACAACTAGACAATGTTTATTTTAATGAAAAGTTCAATGCACATTGTTCAAATATTACATCAAAGAGAGAAAGGAATTTAAGGATTCGAAGTGCAGTATAACAAGAGAAATCGCATGGCTTGAATTGTATTTGGGAGGGACACTCATTTATGAATTGACGTTTTTTCAATCTCTCCCCAAAAATTTTATTTTCATGAAAAAGAAACTAGTGGCCCATTAATTAGTTATGCGTGCTTCTATGGCCCCAAATTTAACATTTTTTTCAATCCTTATAACCCTACTCAGAAGTAACGACTTGCAAAATGGGAGACAATCGAACGGTGACATTAAACCGATTTATTAATGTGGTGAGTGACTCAGAAGACTGATTGACTTGACTGGGAAAATATATACTTTCGTAGTTGTTATGGCAATAAAAATTAAAATCGATAAGATCGACAAACAAATAAAGTGAGCGAAGATATATGAGATATTACCCGGATGAGGAATCTAGAATATTTTTGATGTATTACAATTAATTAATGCATGCATGACATGTGTAATTGAATTTAATATACTCACTATTTGTATGATGATTTTTTAAAACAAATACATATATATCATAACATTATTTGCTTGTTGTATGATTGACATAGTGTCTTTGATGTATTCTAAAATTTCTCTATCAGAAGAAGTTATTGGAATGTTGTACTAAATGGAGGTGGAGGAGAAAATGGCAGAGGTCTGGGGCAAGGCTTTCCTGTAACTACACAGCATTGATTTAAGTTGTTAAAAAAAATGCAGTTGGCAAACAAAGAAAAAACTACTTTATTTTTTGTATTCATTTAAGGCGCTATCAATACTTACCAGAGATTGCAAGCTGTAAACTAAAAAGGGCAAAAAAAAAAAAAAAAAAAAAGTCATTGATCCATCGATTTCTAGCTTCTACCTTCTACCTTCTAGTGAGAAATGAATGTCTTTATAAGTAAATAAATGAAGCTAACAACCATACCGAAGATGACTGAACGGCATTAAATAATCGTTCTAATAATAATAACTGGGGAAATGATCATACAGGAATTGCAATTGCTTCAGTTCCCTCAGTATGTCTGAAAGAGAGCCAGTGAAACTGTTCGAGTAAAGATCCAAGCTCTGCAATTTCGTTGTTGGAATAACGTGCGCTAGTTGAAGTTAAATCTCCAGAATAGTAAGATAAAAAATTTTGTTGCCTTGCACACATAACTGTTGACCACTTTCATCGGGTAGGAAAACCCAATACGGTTATAATTATATTATTCTCGGACCTCAACTATATATAAGCTGCATACGAGTCACCTCCTTAAGATATTCTAACGCGATATGGATTTAAAAATGTCTCCTTATAAAAGGACCACCCCACCTGTCAGGTAGGTACTTGAATTCCCAGGCATCAAAAGACAAGAACTAAAACAAAAGCTCTCTTTCTCTTAAGTTGTTATCTCGACAATTCTCGATCCCTGACCAGCGCCCTTACGATTTCCTTGTTTTGCAAATAAGGACGTCGAACTTAAAGCTCGAGATTTCTTTTGTCCAGCAGCATCATTGAAGCCCAACCTTCCTATTAACCTGATCAATCCAACACACGAATTTGGTGTCAATAGTTGGCTCTATCTGTGCAGATAACTTGGACAAAAGCCTTGTTTCCTGAAAAGTGCGTATGGCCCCTGCAATTACCTCAAAACAATCGCCTCAAAACTTGAATGTCATTGTCCTCTTAGATCCTCCTGAATATGTTGGCATCAATAATCCCAAGGATGACAGGCATCCAGTTGAAGATGAACTAGTTCCTTAATCCAAGGACATGCATCAGTGACGAGAATAATTCGAACGTGCTGTCAATGACGAACGATACAACAACTCATAGAGAAGCTTCGCTCAACCAAGCGTCATACAAAAGATTGGCATGATAAAACCTACGATGAGCACAATCGTACAAATAACAGACATCAAACTTGAGAGCTTATAATTAGTAGGCCTGATAAGAAACATCGATACGACGACCTCTAACTACATGATCAGGGGCATGAAAGCAATAGGCATCACGATCATCAAAGGTATACCACAACAAAAAAAGGGAAGCAAAAGGTCTATTCTGATCTACCACATCCTCGGGATAATAATCGACGTCTCAGTCATGCATATGCTGAATTACTACAATGCACCTATTCTGCTCCCACGTATTCCCAACCTATAAGCATTCATTCCTCTGCTTCTTATGCAACCATCGATAGCCATCCTCAATGAATCCTAAGTGGCAATGAACAAAAGCAGATTTAGATGAAGACAATGAATGCCTACATTAAAATGTTCAAGGCCTTTAGCACGCAATGGATGAAATCAAACAATGAGATTGGATCAACCCGATGTTATATCATTTGATGAATCATCTTTTGCCCCAGAAATTTAAAGTCTTGATCTCCGGTCCGAATTCGTCATGCCCACGATAGAGATATAAATAGAAATGACTGACCCCAAAGTTCACGTTAAAAAGTATCAACCAATCATGAAAGTACGAGGTATACAAGGAGAGGCAATACACAAGCCTTTCCCACTTACCTTGGGAAGAACAGTTGTTATATGGCTTCGTACTTTACCCCGTAACAGCATCCATTTTCTCCAGCAGCTAGCACACACTGTTGCTCAATTCTTTCAAGTTATGGCCGTATCACAGAAAGGCGTCAGCATCTTATGAACCATGACTCAAGGTCAAATTGAAACTCTTCGTAGTTATATCGAAATGTACCACACTATCGTCCTTAATGTAGAGACGTATCAATTTCACGAAGCCCTTGAAAGTCTCAAGAACGGTCTGCAATGCAACCGATTATAGTATTACTTAACAGAACACAATGTGGATAACATCCAATGGCACATAAGCATGCTAGAAGACATGTTATTTTGGAAGAAGAAAAAAGGTACAGAAAGCATTAGAAAGAGTTTGATAATGATCAATTCTGTGCTCAAAATCCAACAAAAGCCACTAACAAATGGGGATGTAATGATTGTCGATTTAATAATCAAAGTGATGAGAAAAAAGAAAAGCCCTCTACCAAGAGATTGGGAGAATGAAAGAGGATTTTCCCTATTAACAAAAGAACCAGATCGAAGGGATAACTTCAAACCGGCATCCACTAAAGAGGATGCTCCTGAAAAAACGAGACGAGTTGCTCAATTATCCTCAGTAGCAGAAATTACTGCATTCAAGGTTTCAATGGAACAACTTTTTGCAGCCATCAAGGAAAATGAAGTTATCTCTGGACTAACGAGGAAATATTAATAAGCATTGCGTTTTTCATCAAAACATTGATCATGACACCAACATGTGCATTGCTTTCCATTAACAACTCAAATGGTTATTTAAAAACAATTATCTGAATCACACCATGATCATTGAAGATGAGCAAACAGAGGGAAAACATATGGACCATAATCACACCATGATCATATCCAGTGGACCATTCCTATCAAGGGACTCTAATCATACTAGAAAGCAGTATGCACAATACTCTTTGACACCCAATTTTATGATCATTTCACCAACTAAAATAATGAAGTATAGTTCTGTCCCTATCAAGAAGACTCAAAAAGCATCTCATATCCTCATGATGACACTTTGGTGGTAAATGGTCATGGCAGGTATAATCCTCGACAAGGTCTTTATTGACCCTGGCAGCTCAGCTCCGTTGATATTTTGTTTAAAAATATACCGGACTTGAACCTATACACACCCCTCTATACGTGTTTGGTGAAAGTTGTCTATACCTGTTAGGCAAAATCCGCCTACTAATAACTATAGATGATACACCTCGGATTAAACATGGATGATAGATTTCATTGTGGTTGACACCCCAATGACTTATCAGAATCTATTAGGCCGACCATTTATGGAGGTATCTCGCGCAGCCATGTCCATCAATTATCTGAAACCTAAATTCCAACCGATGATACCGTCAGGGTAATGGTTGGAAATCAGAAAATTGCTTGAAGTTTTTATGTAACATCTTCTAAACAAACATACTGCGTTGCTTCTACTGGAGCCCAGAAACGATCTCGGTTATCCAACTCTATGTTCAATATTGACTCTATTGATCTTGGGCTAGCCAACAAACTCAAATGCAAAGAACCTGCTAAATAAAGAAATAATATGCAAGATAATTGCCAAAGAAATGTGATATTGCTCACTCACTTTAGTGATGATTACAATTCTAATTTATATACAAAGAGAAGGTATCAACTAGGGAAAGACATAATTACGTCAGTTTAGGAACCTTCTATTAAATTGATTAAATTATGGGATATTGTGACCGTTTGAGAGCTTGTCAAGGAGTCCTTGATATAAGCAACTTTGATGAGATGATTTTGCTGATTGAAGATATGATTTATAATTTGTTGGCTGATCTTTTGGCATTAACCAAGGAATCTTATCACTAAAGACATAGACATCATCTATCCATTCAAACATGATCTAACTATAAAAAAGTCAAGATTAGAGGTTTACTAAGTTCAGACCTTACTGAACAACTAAAACAACTATTGATTGATTACATAGATATACTTGTTTGAAGTCTTGTTGACATGCCTGGTATTGACCTGAGCATTCTCTGCCACAAGTTATCCATTGACTCGAGCTTTAGACTGATTGTAAAACGACATCATTCATTTAATCAAGATTGCTATCAAACCATTCAAAAAGACGTCAATAAGCTCTTAGCTGGTGATTTCATCCTTGAAGTCCATTATCCCGAATAGATCGCAAACGCCATCCTAGTAAAAAAGGCTAACGGAAAGTGCGCGAATGTGTATTGACTTTACCGACCTAAATCGAGCATGTCTTAAGGATAGTTACCCACTTCCTAAATTAAGTTGATCAGCTGGTAGATGCAACAGCAGATCATGCACTATTAAGCTTCATGGATGCATTCTTTGGATATAATCAAATCTGAATGGATGAACATGATCAAGAATATATAGCCTTCATCACAAACTAAGGTCTATACTACTATAAGGTCATGCCTTTTGGCCTAAAAAATACTGGTGCAACATATCAGAGGTTTGTCAACTATATGTTTAAGCCTTTGATAGTAAAAACAATGGAAGTATATGTAAACGACATGATTACTAAATCCCTCACAGCCGAGGATCAAGCATTAATTTACGTGTTACTTTTGACATTCCTCAATAATTTCAAATGCATCTCAATCCCACCCTTAGAGTTTCTTTCAAACAAATTCCTAGGATTCATGGTAACCCAAAGAGGCATTGAAGTTAATCTTACTAAGATCCGCGCTGTGCTTGACCTCAAATCTCTTTGGACAATAAAAAAAGTACAAAGTCTCACTGGAGGGATCACGGCATTAAATAGTTCCATCTCTCAATCAATGGAGAAACACCACCCATTCTCCGATATCAGAAAAAAAAAAAAAGTCATAATTTTAGTTGGGATAGCAATTATGAAAAGGCAAATAAAAGAGTACTTGGAAAACTCACTAACATTGGCAAAACCAATACTCAGAGTATGAGCGGACCCAATTAAGGCCCAGGAGGGGCTTAAGCCCCCTCTGAACCTTAAAATTTTTTTAAATTTAGCCCGTAAAGCCCCTTCTAATTATTAAGTCCAACACTAATATATTAAATAATTTGGACTTTTCTCAACAAAAATAAAGTATTTTGGGCTTTTAAATTAAATCCATTTAAATAATAAAAACTTTTTAATTTAATCAAATTCTAATTTAAAACTAACTTACAAAACTCATCTTTTTATATTAATAATAAAAAAATTAAAGGAATAAAAAAACAAATCCCAAAATCATGAAACTGTGAATCACCAAATCACAAACACTGGCCACCGCCACCGACGAACGTTTCCATTCCTGCTGCTAGTCTGCCACCAACTCGTTGTTATCTGTCGCCGCGATCGCTGAGCCTTTCATGATTTCATCCCTTTCTAGATCAGCCATAGATTGAAACATGTATTGTGCTTGAATGTTGTTTTGAAGTTTGACTAATGATTTTGGCCGAATGAATGTGCTGCATCTGTCTAACTTCGTTCATCACTTCTTATTCTGATAGCTATATACAAAATTCCAAAAGTAAAAGTGGATTTGTGAAAAGTGAGCAATTCTTTAATATTCAAATTGAAAGGGAAAGTGGTGGGATAGTGGGTGCTCTGTGAAATGATGAAAGTGGTGTATAATTTATTATATAAATTATAAAAGCAATCACTTTGTTAATGCAAATAAATGAGCAATTGAAAAAGTAAAATTTGCAATCATGTATATTTCCCGTGAGCCCCATTGAGTGTGTTGTCAAATAATATTTTTATAATATCAAATTTGTATTAAATTAATTATTCTTGTTCGTTATTTTATTAGGATTTAGCCTTATTGTGAAATTTAAGTTGATGCTATTGAAGTTGATGCAATCATTTGATTTCGTATTTTGTTTATTCTTAATGAAAAATATTTTTGGCTATGCAAATGACTTGTCACGAGCAATACAAAGGAAAGATCAAGATATTTTGAATGCTGTAAAATTGGTTGAAGTTTATAAGCATAACTTTCAAAAGTTGAAAGATAGTGGATGGGATTCTTTATTTGGTTAAGTTTCTACTTTCTGTAGCAAGCATGATATCGATGTTTTAGATATGGATGATTTGTTTTTAATTTCAAGGCGATCACGCCGTAAAGCTCGAGAGATCACAAATTTACATCGGTATCGAGTTGAGTTATTTTATGCTATCTTAGACATGCAACTTCAAGAGCTAAAAAATCATTTCAATGAGTCAAATACTGAGTTGCTTATTTGTTTGGCTTGTCTATGTCCAAATGATTTGTTTGCAGCTTTTGACAAGAAAAAATTACTGCGACTTGCTGAATTTTATCCTAAAGATTTTTCTACAATAGATCTTATAGCACTTGATATGCAACTTCATGTATACATTACAGATTTACGATCTAGTGCAGAATTTTCAGAATTGAAAGGGGTTGGTGAACTTGTAAGGACAATGGTTAAGACTAAAAAGGATAAAGTGTACCCGTTAGTTTACCAATTTGTTACATTGACTTTAATTCTACCTATAGCTTCAGCCATGAATTTTGTGAAGAATTGACTTCGAAACCGGATGAGTGATCAATGGCTGAATGATAACTTAGTTGTATACATAGAAAAAGATGTATTTGCTTGTATTGACAATGAAGATATTATTCAACGTTTTCAAAATATAAAAACACGTCGAAAACGGTTGAAGAAGTTTTAAAAATGATTATGTCAATAAAAGTGAATATTTTACTTATTATTTTTTCAGTTGGCTTTTGTTATTTTGTCGATTTTTTTATTAATTTATATTAAGCCCCTTCTGAATTTATTTCCTGGGTCCGCCACTGACTCAGAGAAACTTTATTTTTACATCTAGCTATCTCCGAACATGCGGTTAGTACACTTTTGGTAAGTCAGTGTGACAAAAATACTCAAAAACCTGTCTATTATGTCAATAAAGTATTTGCCGACCCCGAAACTCGTTATCCTCTGATCGAAATGCTCACACTTGCTCTAATAGTAGTAGCACGAAAACTCTGACTATATTTTCAAGCACACACGGTTGCGGTCAATTGAACTCAGTGAGTTTGACATCGAATACCGACCACGTCCACCAAGAAAGGGTCAAGTTGTAATAGATTTTATAACAAAATTTGCGGCTGATGATGTAATGACGATTGAAAATGTATCTACAAACTCATCAACTGAACTGATGCAAGAAATGTCACAACTAATCTAAAAACTATTTGTTGACAGGGCAACTAACGGCAAAGATCAGAGTGCTAGAATTATTCTGCATTCACCTGAGAACGATGATATTACTTTATCAGTACTGTTTGACTTCAATGTAACCAATAATAAGGCTGAGTATGAGGTAGTCCTTACTGGGCTTCACCTCTATTTAAATATGAATGTCGAACACTTAGAAGTTCAAATTGATTCTCAATTAGTAGTCAATCATGTGTCTATAGAATATATAAAAAAAAAGAAAAATATATAGAGACATACTTACAAAAAGTAAAGGATATGATTAAGTATATCAGGACAATAAGTTTATTTTAATTCTTACCGTTAGCATCCACTTAGATTGTTCGGGTTTCAAGAACCATCCATACCGAATTCCTTAAAGCAAAAAGCATAAACAAATAGGTGACACAACTTAAAAGTGATTTCTAACTCTCAAGTATAAGAGTGTCTTGTTATATTATAACTCGGTGAGTCCAAGGTCGAACCACAGAGAAACGATTTAATTTGTTTATTTTATTTTATCTAAAAATAAAAATAAAACTTGAATTTATGCTACTTCATTTAAGTGAAACTATGAAATTAAATTAGTTAGGATTATGAATCTACTCTTAGTAGTAAATAAAATTTAATAAATTCTTTTTACCATTTTTTTATTTAGATTTATTACCCAAAAGATTAATTATATAAATTATTAGTATTTTTCCATTAATTTTATCATGGATTAAGTATTTATTGTGCTAAAATTTAATTTGTCTACAATACGTCAAAATACCATTTTACCATACCTTATATTAAGATATTAAGAATCTATTGTGCCCAACTCCCTTATTTGTCTACAATAAATCAAAATTTCAAAATATAAAATACGTATAAAATCAAATAGAAAATAATTTAATTTATAAAATTAAAGATAGAATTTGACTAAATCATATTTATTTCCTAAGAGTTTTATCTTACCCTAACTATTATTATTTAGTTCAGCATAATTGAAATAAAAGTAATTATTAAAATTAAATTAATCATAATTAAAATGAATAAAGACAACTAAAATTGAAAATAAAACTAAATTTATTTATAAAAATAATTAAGTAAAATATTAAAAACACACCTAAAAAATAAGATTACAGGGAGATTGAGAGAAATTGAGAAGAAGAGAGATGTAGACAGATGATCAAAAACATTAAAATGAGGCTCTATTTATAGAAAAATACATTTATAATCCAGTATTTTGCGGCCCATCGCAAGTTTGACGCATGCACTCCTCACAACCATTAGATCAAGATCCAACGACTGGTCAAACTTCAAAAGTTAGCATTACATGTGGCATCATTTGGTTAGTCCGATTTGGCCAAAGAACGGTTGAAATTTGGCAGGTTAATGGGTGGATCGGGTTGACCCAATTACAAAGATTTGGATCCTACAACTTGCTTCACCAACCATTGCCATGTCGCATAATCGTGGCCATTGAATTATGAACGGTTGAGTTTTAGTCAAAATTGCCAGCTATCTAATGCACTCATATCTGTTGTAAGCACATTTTATCATCCAATTAGTGTTCGGTCAACAAAAAGTCAACTCTTTTGCACAACCTCAATTTTAAGCCGATTTTGACTTATCTTAAGGTTTTCGGACCTCCAGAATTCAAATTTGTCATACATTTATCTGGTTGGAGCCTCAAATTACGTGAAATTAATATTTTACCTAATAAACACATAAAATTAAATATAGTTAAGACACAATTAATAATCCCTAATATATTACATAAACACAAATATAAATTATAATATTAGCACAAAATAATATTTTTATCGCTTGATAATTAAACAATTTTTAATACTAATCACACCTCCCCCCAACCAGTTTATTGCTAGCCCCTAGCAATAAAAGCGTTATATTAAATTAAGATTTATGAAATTCACATGCAAGTTAATAGTTGTTCATTTATCCTCTAAACTACCAAATAAATAAAATCTCCCAGATTTCTTTACCTCTTTGTTGTTCACTCATTATCCAGGATATCACCAAACCTTCTTTTGTGCTTAACTAATTAACACAATAGTTATGGGGCTTCATTAAAAGAAAACAACATTTTCGGTCCAAAATTCATTAGAAATTCTATCTTTACGCAATAGATTATTCACACATATTTTAAAATATTACAATTTTAACCCATTTAGCGAGCTTTAGGTCAGTGACTCCCAGACCAGTTGGCCTTAGGGTATTAGGTGTTGAAACACCCTTACGGACTTAATCATTCGGGTTTCTAATAAATAAGCAAACAATATATCTATAACCCATATAGCGAGCTTTAGGCCAGTGATTCCTAGACCAGTTGGCCTTCGGGCACTGAGTGTTGAAACACCCCTATAGACTTAATTACTCGGGTTCTAGATATGGCAAAATTAAACACATTCAAATATATATATATATATATATTTTGCAATATACACTTTCTACTACCTTAGATATTATCCCTAATAAATCAAAAGAACTAAATGCTGCAAAAAAATTTACTTACAACCCACTATTATATGTCATAGTGTGTGTGAAGAATGATTTAATAATACATGTTAAATGAGTAAACAATTAAATGACTTAATATCCAATTGGAGAGTTCACAAATTGGAGTAACTCAAAGAAAAGGAAACAAAAATAACTTACTATGAATTTCAAAATCAAAATATAATACAACAAGACTATTAAGATGCATTTCAAAAGTCGTAACTCTTTACACAACCATCCTAGACAAAAAAAAAAAATTATTTTTTTTGTTTTTTAAAAAGAAAATGAAAAGAGATTAAAAAAATGAACATAAGTATTTAAAAACACACATCAACTATCCCTACCCCTAACATTATCTCAATGTTTTATAATTTTACGGATAATAATAATAATAAAAGAGAAAAATAATAATAAACGAAGAAGAGTGGGAGATCTCACGTGAACTCGATTCTGAAGCTTAAAAGAAGATGACAAAGAACATGAAAATTTTAATTTTTTTAATAAAACTCTTAGATTAAGAAGATGCGTTTCTAAAGGTACTGCACTATCTATACTCGGCCATCTTCAACTCAAATTTAATCCAAAGTTAGTTTTTACAACAAAACTTAATAAAACTCTAAGATTAAGAAGATGTGTTTCTTAAATTAAAAATATATAAGTTAAATAAAAAAATAAACCTACACTACATAAACTTGTGGTGATGATTTTATTTGTGGTTATTTTAAATGGAATTTATGTGGATTTGTGGTGTTTTTATTTATGGATTTATGGTGGTGTTAGACATGGATTTATGTTATTCTTGATGTTTGATTATGTTAAAATATTTTTATTTGTAGATTTATGGTGTTGTATATGTTATTCTAGGTGTTGAATTGTTGATTGTTGAATCATGATTGAATTTTATCTAATTATTTGTTGATTTTTAAATTATATTTGAATTTAACATTATGCGCATCTGGATACCCCGAAAAACCCGCTTGTTGTCTGCATGGGCATTACCTACATTCGCAGATCTCAAGATATAAATGCATATCGTAATCTGGATTTTGCCATCCTTAGTTTTAATAGCTTATATTTTCTCAAGAAGGTAAAAACGAAAAATGATTTTCTTACTGCAGACTTATACAGACTCAACAGTTTCGATTTTCTTAAATAAAATGTCTCTAATTTTCAGAAGTCTTGTTACAATTTCTCTTGTGTTGATCCTCTTCTCGGGTAATTCTATTGTGCACTCCAACGCCACTTTGAAGATAGACGACACACGTTGCTCTTTTGTGGTAAAATATTTGTCTTTTTTACTTAGTAGATTTGTGTCCACAATTCCCATCACTAAGGTGGGTAAGAGATCATTACCCCAACAGTATAATGTCATTTCTCCACCAAAATTTTCACTTGTGGGTTTTTTTCCGCTAAATGTTTCCATCAACATAATTCCATAGGCATAAGCATCTGCTTTTGTTGAAACTCGTCCTTCTATTCTGTACTCTATAAATCACATTAACATTAAAGATAAAAAATATGGATAATATTTTTGTAAGAAGATCAAGAAAAATAAACAATTTAAAATGAAAAGGACAATAATTAATTTGATGCAAACCTGGAGACATATAACCTATTATGGCAAGGGTTTGTGTCCTCATCATAGATTGATCTTCTCCATTTAAGAGTTTTGCAATGCCAAAATCACTCAAATGAGCAACCATATTATCGTCTAACAATACATTGCTCGACTTTAAGTCACAATGGATTACAGGAATTAAATGACCAAAGTGGAGATATTCCAAAGCTGAAGCAACATTTATCATGATGTTCAACCTTTGGAAAATATCCAAAATAATTTCATTAGAATACAGACGCTCCTCCAAGCTCCCATTAGGCATGTATTCTAGCACCAATGCTTTAAAATTATTACTTGAACAACCGCTAATAATTTTGACAAGATTTCGATAGCGAATGCTTTTCAAAACTTCACATTCAGTATCAAAGCTCTTTAGTCTCCTTCAAGTTGCAGGTGAAACACCTTTACTGCAACCTCCATTCCATCCACAAGTCTTGCTTTGTAAACGGGGCCAAAGCTTCCTGTGCCCATTAGGTTTGTTTCACTAAATCCTTCGGTTGCTTGTGATAATTCTTGGTATAAAAATCTCCTCCATGTTACTTGTGATGACATATTATAATTAGCTTCACCTGTTTGCCTTATGCTTCTTTTACATCGGAACCTCATCAACACAAGAATGGCCGATATGATTATCATGATTAGTGCAGCAGTCAATGGCACAAGAATCACTAGGAGACGCGCGTGCATGTGCTGTCACTATCAAATAATTTCTTAACAGGAACAATTCCTTCAGCTATCTTCAACCTTTCTTCGTCTATTGGCATGGATTTTGCAAACAATACTCTGACGGGTAGCTTACCCGACGACATGTGCCAACATCTTCCTCGTCTACAAGCATTGGACATAAATAATAATCATGTTACAGGTCCAGTTCCACGCAATCTATGGCAATGTCAAGAGCTTATTGCTATTTCATTGTCTCATAATCAGTTAACTGGACTCATTCCAAGAGATATTGGTAACTTGACCTCGGCCAGAGCACTCTTACTTGGCAATAACAACTTGATAGGTACGCACATTTTAAACAAATACCCAACATTTAACTGAATAGTTGGTTCAAGCTCTAGAAACTAAGGGGAAATTTGCCCAAAATTTTTTTGTAGTAAATTATGGATACTTCTTTCTAGTATATTTTGCTCTTAATTTTGTTTAGACCAAATTATCCATTAAAAATCTTTGGGATTATATAAAATTAATTTGTGTAAGAGTTTGTGAATAAATTGTTTGTTTGCAGGTGAGATACCGCATGAAATTGGTAATCTACATAATCTGGAGTATTTGGTGCTCGAAAATAACAACTTTGATGGTGTTATCCCAGCTGAAATCTTCAATCTGTCATCAATGATAGTCATTTCGCTTTTAAATAATTCGCTCTCGGGAGCTCTTCCATCAAGCCCAGACATTCGAATCTTGAGAGGCTTTACTTGGAGCGTAATAATTTTAGCGGGACAATTCCTAGTTTCATCTTCAATGCCTCTAAGCTGTCTATTCTTGGGATTAGAACAAACTCCTTCTCAGGAACTATTCCGAGCACAATTGCTAATTTAAGGAACCTCCAGTGGCTCGACTTAAGTTTTAACTACTTGACATCTTCGACTTCGGAATTGAGCTTTCTTTCCTCTTTGAGAAATTGCAGAAATTTAAAAGTAATAGACTTGACAGGAAATCAACTACATGGCATCCTTCCAAGTTCCATGGGCAATCTTTCTACTTCTTTAGAATATATTTACATGCCTTATTGCCGCCGTAGCGGCAGGATTCCTGAAGAAATTGGAAACCTGATCAACTTGATAACCATGAGTTTAGGAATCAATAAGCTGACCGGATCAATTCCAATTTCTCTGGGTAAGCTGCAGAAACTGCAAGGTCTCTATCTTTACAAGAATAAATTAGAAGGATCCATTCCGGACAGCCTTTGTAATTTGGGTAGACTGGTTGAGTTGCAGTTTTACGATAATAAGCTTTTTGGATCGATCCCTGCATGCATAGGTAAGCTCAGTCCTCTAAGAAACCTCTTATTGCACTCCAACGTGTTAACTTATGTTATACCTTCCACTTTTTTGAGCCTTAGAGACATCTTGGTCTTTAACTTTTCATCAAATTCTTTGAACGGATCTCTTCCATTAGATATTGGAAATTTAAAGGTTGTAGTAGGAATAGACTTGTCAAGGAACAATTTGTCAGATAGTATACCAACC
Source organism: Citrus sinensis (assembly GCF_022201045.2). Taxonomy (NCBI): domain Eukaryota; kingdom Viridiplantae; phylum Streptophyta; class Magnoliopsida; order Sapindales; family Rutaceae; genus Citrus; species Citrus sinensis. The sequence continues at coordinate 9,918,779 of NC_068562.1, read as the reverse complement.
GTTATTGGAGGACTAAGTAATCTAGCATTTTTCTCCTTAGCATATAACAAATTGCAAGGATCGATTCCTGAGTCATTAGGCGATTTGAGAAGTTTGGAGTTCTTGGATTTGTCTAATAATAGTTTCTCTGGTTTTATTCCTAGATCCTTTGAGAAACTTTTATACCTTGAATATCTAAATCTTTCTTTCAATAGACTAAAAGGAGAGATTCCAAGTGGAGAATCTTTTGCAAATTTCTCAGATAATTCATTTATGGGAAATAGTTTTTTGTGTGGTTCGCCTAATCTACAAGTCCCACCACGCAAAGATATCAAGACTAGCCCTCACCGAAAGTCAAGGAAAAACACGCGCAGTTCTGCAAGATTGCCTAGCTCCTGTGAAATTCTTCCTGCATTGGAATAAGTGTAAACGATTTATGATTGCATATATTTTAAGAAATGAGCCCCCCCCCAAAAAAATATCCGCTAAAGAAATGTTGCTTATTGATTATTCAAGCGGAAATGTTCAATTAGCCAGTCCTATGGCTTGAATTAATGTCTGTCTCATTAGAATTTTAGGTTTCCTAGACAAAAATACTGCTTTATCCTAGAAAAATTAAATCCAACTATAGAAATAAATTCATACATCTTTTGGATAACAAATGAAGATCTCTATCAATTCATCAAAAAAAAAAAAAAAAAAGAGAGAGAGAAATAAAGATAGTATCATACATCTAAATCTGTTGAAAAAATATAAGAAAGTCCACCGCATAGCCCTATGGTTTAGTTTATATATTTGTAAGAAGTGGGCGGTCAATTGATTGATTTTCCCTTCATTCTAATTTTTGAAGGGAATTTTTTTTTTTTTTTTTGAATTAGATCTTGTACAAGGAGATTTTTATCTATAACGAGCTAAGCAATCAACAAATAAAAGCTAAATTTATAGGAGCTTGCCAAGAGCAGTGGCTACTTGAAAAATGAAGTATTATATTTCGCAATGATATTGTATGTCTCTGAATTATATTTCAAGTTGTTAGATCAGAACGCTTTGGCACTCACATGCACTCTCGAATTAATAAATAAATAATTTTCTTCTCAATTACCTTATTGAGAATGCTGAGCCTCAGTGGTCAATACTCCATAGATTCAGACAATTTCTATATGTTAAAAAATTATAAACTCTATACAAAAATGATCGCACCTTGGAGTTTGTTGTAGCTGAGGTATAGTTCCTTAAGCTTAGTCAGGTTCCCCATTTCTTTCGGTGTGCCTCCAGAGAAATGATTGAATGACAATGATAAACGTTTCAAGTGTATACATTTTGATAAAGTGGATCGTATTTCGCCAAGAAACACGTTGCCAATCAGATGAAGGGATTCCAAATAAGGAAAAGAATTGCAAATAACATTTGCTGGGAGTTCACGGATAGCCTGTTGTTACTCAAGTCAACACCTATTACTGAAGACATGTTATAGATGAAAGAAGGGAAAGGACCTGAGAGCTGATTATCACTTAGATCAAGATATTTCAGTGAATATATGCTAAAGATGGAGGAGGGTATGGCACCCGAAAGCCGGTTATAGCTAAGATCAAGAATTTGCAATGAAGACAGATGTCCAAATTGAGAAGGAATGGAGCCTGTGAGACTTAAGTGAGAAATATTCAAAGCTGTGACTTAAGTGAGGTAGTTTTGTTCCGATTTTTGGCCAAGAAATTGCTTGGATCATCGGTTATGTGGGCTTTCAGGGCAAGAAGCGCTTGTTCGTCTGTGGCAAGATTGCTGGTCATTGCTAATGCTATAACTGAATAAAAAATCAAACAAAGGACTGAAAAAACTGGGGCATTGAAACTGAGAGGAGGAGTTCTCTCCATAGGAGAATGAGGAGGCAAAAAATTAATTGAAGTGGGCTATTCGTTTGTGATGCATAGACACAGATCTAAAGATTAAATATAGTGGAGCCCTAATTTCCAAGAAGATGCGAAGGAGATCACGGGAGAAAAATAAATTAAGATCATTACAGCTGATCACATTAGGTACATAGTTATTATACTCTTCCTTAATTATTTTTCTTTGTTAAACCAGCTGTCTAGACCAAATTTAATTCATTAATGAAGTGACTAGCACAGCTTACGATGAAGTGATAAGTATTAATTAATTTGTAATTCACATGATTGTGTTAAGAATAGACAATTATTCTAACGACTACAATATTTTATGGTCACGTTTCAAGCGCTGAACTTCAATGTTGACTAAGGAAAAGAAACTATGGTAATGCACCTATATTTTGAAGATACTCACTTCTTACCCCTACGTATTTCAAAACACATGGCAAATTGTCAATCGTTCTGATAAAATTAATATATATCACTTATTTTTTTATTATTTTCATAACTCAATAATTCCTCTGGCACCATCATTTGATAGTTTTATCATTATTTTTAAATTCATTTTCTTCATATGTATTATAAATTAAATAAATCATATGAATTAAATTAGATAAAAAATTAAATACAAAATTAATATATTTAAGCTTTGATATGAATAAAACATTAATAATAAAATATTTTTCTTGTACTTTTTGTTATTTTTAGATTTTTTCTTAAAATAAATATATATTTTGTATTAACAAGATCAAATATCAAACAAATGACTTTTATCCCTCTTTTTCTTTAATTTTTTTGTGCTAAGGGGATAATTGAATATTATATAAATAATAAGGTAATAAGTGATATATATTGATTTCAATAAGAGAAAAGTAGTAATTCCCTTAGGAGATTTTTAGTATATTTTGAAACAATAGTGTTGCATAAGGCAAATTTTATCAAAATATAGGAGGCTACTGGTAATTTCCCCGAAATAATTGAGGGAGGTCAAATTAAAAAGAAGATAATGTAAATGTAAGCGTCTTTTTCACATTCCTTTATGTTGTGTTTACTTGCTGGAGTGGGAGTGAGGAGTGTAGATTCCTCCCACTCCAGCGTTTACTTACTTAAAATGGGAAGGGATTGGGAGTCCCACTCCGTGGGCCCCACCCATTTTTGGAGTGGGGAGTGGGAGTGGGACTCCCATTGGGGGAGGTGGGAGTGGGAATCCACTCCCACCTCTCCCATTTCTACCTTTTTTTTTATTTTATGTTTTATAATTAATAAAATAAAATAAATAATATTATATTTATTTAAATAATAATATTATATTTAACTAAATAATAATTTACATTGATTCTAAGTTTAAATTATTTTAAAAGAATATTATTATATTAATAGAGAATTAATAAATATAATATTATTATATTTATTTTAAAAATAATAGTACTATATTTATTTAATAATAATAATAAATACTTTATTCTAAGAAAATATTAATTTTGTATTAAATAATATTATATTATTATTTTATATAATAATAAATTTAATATAATTATATTAAATAAAATAAAATAACATTTCATTTTATATTAAAATTACAATTAATAATTTATTGTTCATAATTAAGAATATTAATAATTATAATAAATTTACAAATATAATAAAATAAATATTATTCATTAAATATATTTTTTATTAGTTTTGTAATTAAAAATTATAATTATTTAAATAAGGATAAAATTGTAATTTGAAACTATTTACTCCCAATCCAAGACAAAGTAAACACATAAATTGGATTCTGATCTCCATTCCATGCTTCCATTCCAGTGTAAGTAAACAACCTACTCCCACTCCCACTCCACACTCCCAATCCTAGGATTCCCACTCCCCAGGATTCCCAATCCAATCTAAAAAGTAAACGCTACCTTAGAGTAAATCTGCGTCAATTTCATCGTTCTTTGTGTTTCTCTTTACATAAGGTTTATTATATTTTAATTAATGCCAAGTTAATATTGTCTTTAAAGTTTGAACATACATAAATTTATTTTTTGTTGTTTTAATGATATAAGCCGAACATTTGATTTTGATGTAATTATTATAATGTTGCATACGTTAGGTTGTCTGTAGGTGGTGCAGGCGCGTAAGCAAAAGCTTACACCAATATTCATATATCAAAGAACTAATTAATAATCACCATGAAGATTAATCGAAATACTGTGATTCATTCGTTGAAATAACATACTAGAGAAATTATTAATTATACTCTCTTCACTTTAGTTACGATTACGATAACTAAACATTGATTTTATTGAATCAATATAAATATCAAGCAAATTTAGGCCACCTCCACATGAAACAATGATGGTAGCTTAATGAATTACTAGAAAACCTTGACATTGCAATACTTGTTTGCGCACTCATTCTCGCAGCTTCCCACTTTCTGCATGTCTGCATGCCACAAGAAAATAACATTGCACACACCATTACAAATAGCAAATCAAAAGGAGTCAGAGAGAGAGAGAGAGAGAGAGAGAGAGAGAAACAAACAATATAGGATGGATAAATAAATAAATATGTATATACCACGGCCGAATTTGGTGCACTTTTCAAGTGAACAACCAAGTTTACAGTAGTAGCGGTGATCCGCCACCGCCGCGGCGGCTGCACGGTGACACCTCTCAGTGCATAATTTCTCACAATATTTTCGTTGGAAAGGGCAAATTTTCATGCAAGTTTTGTAGCAGTCAATATGAGTCGCAATTGCAAGCCCACCAGACAAAAGAAGTATTGACATTATCATAAGAACACTAACTGAGCTAACACTTCTCCTGTCCATCTTTCAAGGTTTAATTACTTTGCAACCGATGAGTACTCTATCGAAGGGCAGTGCCTTTTATAGCTGAGGAAACCAACATCACAACCCAACTATGTGCTCTTTATTTAATTTTTTTTTTCTTTCCCATTTGTGCTAATCTGTTACTAGCCCAGTTTGAGAGACCCACCAAAAATGTGGATACGTGTGGTGTCTTTGATTTGGCTTTAGAGAAGTGTTTTTAGTTTGTATTCCTGCAAAGAAGATCTTCAACCGTTCGATTAAATCTAACGGTTTACAATTCTATAATATTTGTTACCCTATTATGTTAGATAACAAAATCCCACTAGTGGCACTTTTAATCAAAATGATAAAAGAAAATGCCAAAAAAGGAAAATTCATTATTGTCACTGCAGTCTACAGATTTCCACACTGACAACTTTTTAAATGGTAGTTTGGTACATCAATGTATTACTTGTTTTGCCAAAAGAGGATTGTATTAATTTCATATTAAAATACGTTACCAAATTGAAACATCTGATGTGACCAAATTTGAAAAGCTGGCTGCATCAATAGCAAGGTAAACTTTGTATCCATTAGGGGTGTTTGCGGATCGGATTTTACATATTGAACATCAATTCATATCCGATCCACGATTTTACAGATTACAAATTTTCAATCCTATTCAATCCACGGATTGGTGAAATTCAATTCAAATCTAATCCATACATCTGCTAATCGAACGCAGATTTGACCTAATTCATATCCAATCCACGATTTTACGGATTGATTTGCAGACTGAAAATTTTTAATTCTGTCCAATCCACGAATTAATTAAATAAAAAAATTTAATATAAAAATAATTTTACTATCGATCAAATTTAAAATTAAATAAGATTTAAATAAAGCAAGAAAATACATTTAAAGTTTCAAAATATAACACACCAAAATGAAAAAAAAAACTCATTCGTTTAGATCAATTCATGGAAATTAACTATTTAGGAAGGTATATTTATTTATTTAATTATTTTTTATTTTATATTATTATCGGATAAGATATAATATAGTATTAATATAAATATATTTTAACTTATTTATTTACTAGTAAGTACTAATGCCATATTTACAAGTTTTATTTTTTAATTAAATAAATACTTTTTTTTTGGCAGATTCACGAATTTTTGCGGATTTACAGAAGTATATCAATATTCAATCCACCGATTGTAGAATAGTAAATTTTCAATCCAATCTAATCCACCAATCCACGGATCGAATTTTTACAGATTGGATTTCTACGAATCAGACGGATTGAGTGGATTAGATTGGATTCTGAACACCCCTAGTATCCATATATAGTGTGCCTATTTTACATTTGGTGCCAATCTTAGTATTTTTTTGCAAATTATTTTAAAGCCTACTCAAGTTTATGATTTCTTCGTTATAGTGGTCATTGTAAAATTGTTAGCCCTTTAAAATTTTACGTGTGCGTTGTTTTGTGAGAAGAAAGAAAACTAACACAAACGAGATAATTAATTTTGGAAAATAAAACCATAAAGGTTGCCCCTTATGATAAGAACCATATGTATATGTTTTATTCAAGTACAAATATTCGCCACTTAAGCTATAAAACACAAACATGGATGAGGCAGCTCGTTCTTCTTCTCGCCTTTCTCAGCGCACGAGTCCAGACAACGTTCTGCTTTTTCAACATCTGCACCAAATCACCAAATATTTTTTGATTTTGTAATTCTTGGCATGCTCGCAAAATCCTTGTACATTATGATTGATCAAGTACACATAAAATTTTGTGATGATTCTAGGGGAGAGGTATTGAAAATAATGGGCCTGATGTAACCCAATCAACAAATATGGGCCAGGGCTTACTTAGTTAAATTTAAACACAACATTGTACAACACCGTTGCAACGCAGGTTAAAATAATCCATTAATTTTTGACCTTTTGAGCCGATTACTCAATAGTTGATATCTGTTAAAAAATTACTCAAAAAACTGATATTATTACTTTTGTAATTATTGGATTTAATTTGTAAACATAAAATCATATTTATGCATGATATCACTAAAAATTCAGTATGCAACAAGTGAAAACATATGAAAATAAATAGTTTTCATTTAGGATTTGATTAGAATTTTTGATTAAATAGTTTAAAGCACTAGTCTTTTTATAACAAATTACTAATTCAAAATTGAGTGGCTTGACCAAAAAACTGCTTAAAAATTATTTGGTCAAGCTCATAAATATATAGATAGGTTAATTGTCCAATATTTGGTTATATCTTCAAAATGGCAAACTTTCTATATGCGTATGTATATGTATTTGATGTGATTCATGGTATTATAAGGTCAGCACACCGCATCTTATTCCATGTTAAAAATGAAATGACATCATCAATAACAATAGATATGGAAATTTATATTGGGTTTAACTGATCTCCATTATGTGAACATTATTCAGTTAGACTAGTAAATTACTTTCTATGATTATGATTTTCTTCAACAAATTTCCTTGAGACTGGCTATATTCCAGAAGCTTCCGTTGGTAAATGTTAAATCTTTGTGAAATGCCACTTGTTCAAATTTTCAGCATATCATTCCCTCGCTCCGATGGCCTACATCTTTTATGGTGAAACTTATATGAATTAAAGATACCACATCCAGCCGTATAACGATATCTAATAGCATTTTACTATATGGACTAAATAAATTGTTGGATCACAATTTAATTAACCTTACACTTATTATATTATCTCTAGTGTACAAAAGAATTTCTGTTTTTGATTCCTTGATGGTGTCGTAAAATACCAAACTCTTTTTAAATAAAGGAGGATCGACACTTTTGTCCCTTATAATAGAATTCTCTTTACCACTTGACTTTCTTAACAAATTTTTACTATCATATTTCGTCCCTGGCATTAAAGCACTAGCGAAAAAAGCACATTGGTCAGTTGGATTAGATATCAAGAATATGCGTGCGCATTTTTTCATGAGAAGAAACCTGAACATCAATTTTGAAAAATTAAACCATAACGCATGCCCCATTTGATAAGAAGACAAGAAACATAAGTTCATTGATGTATTCTCATTTCAGTTTGTTTTATTCCTAGTACAGAGTACATACTACATATATACGTATTTGTTAGGTCTTCTTCTTGCCTCTCTCAGCGCATGAGCCCAGACAACGTTCTGCTTTTGCAACATCTGCACAAATATTATTTCAATCGATTAAATGAACGAAACAAATAGATAATGGGCCAGCGATAATGGGCCTAGTCTCTGAAAAAACATTATCTTGTTAAATCATGGGCTAGGTTCAGGATCAATCAACCCATGATTCAAACTTATTGATTAAATTTAAAAGAACTCTTTTCCTTTCTGAGTCCTTTTTTTTTTAGGAATATAGTTTTATTGAAAATTAAATTATCTCTATATTTGTGTGACAGGGATTGAAATAATCATTGAACCAACTAACACTCATCATTATTTTATTTTATTTGAAACATGTGTACTTAGCAAAGTGATAGTACTAAGCAAAGTGATAAATAAACAATAGTTTAGTCCATCTTTAGTCATTCTCTTTGTTTGGCTAATAGAATCGTAAAGAATTAAGTTTCATATATTGTTGTTTACGTTTATGTTAGAAATTTTACAAAAACATGGTTTGTTATTATTCTCTATTTCTATTATTATTAAAACAATATGTATCAAATGGGTCAGTTCTAGTGACACATTAAAAATAATAAAACATGTTTGAGACTTTAGTACTTGAACCCAATAAAGTGAATAAACTAATAAATTGGGTGGAAATTAAGTCAAATTTAACACGCTCCAACACAACCCAACCTATATGGCCAAACTCAAACCTGCAAAATAACAGTACGATGAAGGATTTAAGCTATCAAATCGAAGAAATTGATCATACCAGAGCTGAAATTAGTAGCCGTGGATTTTACGCAGGTACTAATGCAACTGTCCGACGATTCAGAGATGGGCAGCGACCTTTTACATTTTTGTTCACAAAGTATCACACACGTTAAACGAAATCTGCCGAAGCATTTAGCACAGCATTTTCTGAAACACTCCTTGTCGTACTTGGCTCGTCGGGCCGTCGCAATTGCTACAAGGGTCAACAGTACCATCAGTGTTATCACAGATTTCGCCATATTCGAGCTGTATATTGATCTTTAATTTTCTCTCAAAATTTTTGTTATGAGAGCTGAAAAAAAGTGTGTATTCTCATATATAGGAGGCTGAAAAGTGAAGAATGTTCATGCATGATGAATGTATTATTAATTGTGAGCTTATCTCTTGGCTATAAAAGACAATCTCATTGAGATTTTGCCTTTAATTTTTTGCCAAGAAAAAGCAAGTTTCAGTTATTGCATCGGTTCACATGTTTGACTTTTGCAGCTATAATTTTTCGTTAGAATTGTTGCTCCATATGTCTCATTGTGAGTATGTAGTAGCGTCTTGCCCTTTGACTAAATAGTCTAGTGTTTAAAATATTTTTTCCAAGTCCTATTTATAACTAATTAAGAAGAATTAGGGGTGAAAAATGCCCGAGTCAGATTCTTGATTTCAAGGTATATGTGTAATCGATGACTTTTTAAAATTGTCATACCCTTTTTTGATATAACTACTAGAGGTGTGATAATGACAATCCTTCTTTTTTTTTTTTTTTTTTTGACATTCGACTAAACATAAACTCAATTATAGGCTTGTATTATATATATTTGCTTGCTTGATACACAATTATATAACATATACAGAGCCATAATTGAAGAAGAAAACATTTAATTATTAAGAATTCCCAAGGTGTGGGTATGAATGAGTAATCTCCTCAACTCATATAAATTTCCAAGTTAAGTAAGATAGAGGTGTTGCTTTTGGTAGATCCAAATTTCCAAGTTAAATATATTTGGTAGAAGTGTATGAATTTAGCCTCCGAGAAGATCCTAAATAGTAATACTTATAATATATGTCTTTTTTTTTTCTCTTTTTTTTTTGGTTAACAACCCAATGAATCCATTCTTCTACCCACCTGTAAAAGAGAGGAAGGTTCGAATTCAAAACTGCTTGTACCAAGTTAGTAAATTTCACCAAATAAGCTAATAAGTCCCACAATAAAAAAATTTAAAAAAAAAGAGATGATTTTAATTGTGGTCTCGTTTAGGCCTCCAACAAAAAATTATCAACAGTAAGCTCACCTTTTTTTGCCCCCCAAATTAGTCATCTTGATGAACGTAATTAAACATTTATAATGTATAGATACAATATGTGGGACAAATTCATTCAGAACTTTTCCAAGGTTTGACTGAATACACTTGTCCTAGGTTTGACTAAATATACTTTTAGACAGCTAATTATTCCTCTAAATTTTTTATTTTATTTATTTCTTTTCTAGAGGGAATTAATCAGGTTTTTTCAAAATCAGTTATTTAGTATTAGAAACATTTCCAACACATGCAGGGTCCATAATCCTCGAATTGGTGTCGACAACAAGCACGAATGGCCCAGCGTTCAATGTGGGTCAAATAAACAGATGATTTTAATTCTCTATTCTTAATTAGCCATTGCATCTGGTGGCTTCTAGATTCATGATATTCATATATATTGCCCCAGTGCTCTATATATAATATGCCTATCACGGCAGTTCTATTGGGCGAAGGAATTTGGATTCAGATAAATAAATCACCACCAAATCCAAATCCTGCAAACTCTCAGGCATTCAAGAAATGGAGGCTTTGATCTCCCTTTTACTTGTTACTATGTCAACTATTTTTCTTTCAGTTTCTGGGTCAAATCTTGAATCGTTTCTCCAATGTCTGCCTCAGCACGCTCAGCCCTCTAACCCCATCTCTGATGTTATTTTTACCCAAAATCATTCAAATTTTCAATCTGTTCTGAATGCTTATATCAAAAACCGCAAGTTCTTAATTGCTTCAACTCCGAAACCCCTCGCTATTTTAACAGCCAAGCATGAATCCCATGTCCAGGCAACTGTAATATGTGCAAAACAAGCCGGCCTGGAACTCAGAATCCGCAGTGGCGGCCATGATTACGACGGCCTTTCGTATATATCGACAGTCCCATTTGTTATTCTGGACATGTTCAATCTCCGATCCATTGATATTGACATTGCAAACGAAACTGCATGGGTTCAGGCTGGAGCTACCCTTGGAGAATTATACTTTAAAATTGCAAATACAAGCAAAGTGCACGCCTTCCCAGCCGGGGTTTGCCATTCACTTGGTGTCGGAGGGCACATTAGCGGTGGCGGGTACGGGAATCTGTTAAGGAAATACGGCATCTCTGTGGACAATGTCATTGATGCACAACTTGTTGATGTTAAAGGAAGAATTCTGAACAGGGAATCCATGGGAGAGGATCTGTTTTGGGCCATCCGGGGAGGCGGTGGGGCAAGTTTCGGGGTTATATTGGCATGGAAAATCAAGCTAGTTGCTGTTCCGGAGAAAGTGACTTTATTCAAAGTAGATAAAACACTTGCTCAGGGTGCAACAGATGTTTTATATAAATGGCAATATGTTGCTCCGAAGCTTCCTGAAGAACTTTTCATAAGAGTAATGATCCTAGTTCCTAAAGAGGAGAAAACAGTTTCGGTTTCGTTCATTGGTTTCTTTCTCGGACAAACTGAAAGCCTAATGAAATTGATGAATCAGAAATTTCCTGAAGTGGGATTACAGCCAAATGATTGCCATGAAATGAGTTGGGGTCAATCCACGGTCTTTTTTTTGGACAGCTCACAGAATGTTACATCGATTGATGTTTTACTCCAAAGGCCAACAGAGGCAAAAATTTCTTTTAAAGCCAAATCCGATTACGTGAAAAATGTGATTCCAAGGGAGGGTTTAGAAGAAATATGGAAAAAAATGATTGATAATGAGAATATGTTTATGCAATGGAATCCTTATGGGGGGAGAATGAGTGAGATTTCGGAATCGGAAACAGCATTTCCTCACAGAGCTGGAAACTTGTTCCTGATTCAGTATTATGAAAGTTGGCCAGAAGAGGGAATTAATGCTACCGATCTTTACACAAATAAGCTGAGGGACTTCTATGATTCAATGGCTCCTTATGTCTCTAGTAACCCAAGAAACACATATCTTAACTATAGAGATCTTGATATCGGCATCAGTTCAAACAATCAAACAAGCCTGAAAGACGCTGAAGTTTATGGGACCAAGTATTTCAATGGAAATTTTAAGAAATTGGTTGAAGTAAAGACCAGGTTTGATCCCGATAATTTCTTCAAGAATGAACAAAGCATTCCACCAGGCAACTTAAATTAGTTGTAGAATAAAAAATGTAATGATGGAAGGGAAGATCCAGGCCCACATATTATTTGTTGTAAAAAATCAAATAAAATTTGTTTGCTGGTAAAGAAAACCTTTCTTGATTTAAACAATCTTCATTTTAGAATGTTAATGCCTGTTCAGGATTGCTGAAGGAAACTTTTAATTTGATATTTTTCATAATTACTTTCCATTTAAACCGCGTGGCTACTGTAGACAAGTTATTAATGATTACTTTTTAAGAGCAGGTTCTATCAGTCTACCATCTTATAATTCATAACACTTTCAGAGTTTCTTCAACAAATAAATAAAGAATTTTGCTAATGTTTTCTGTAACACCTATGAATTATAACTTACATGTCATTCCAATATCATAGTATACGTTAGTTAACAAATGATGTTTGGATTCTACAAATGGTAAGAAAGCATTTTATTATTTGTCTTTTTTAATAAACGAGACAGATTTAACAAATTAAATGTTTTCTGAATTGGTGAAGGTAAAACTCTCACCCAAAGAAAAGTGTGAGCCAGATCAGATAATAATCTATATGGAAATTAGAGAAGTACTTCAATTGCAAATTAAAATGATGACCTAATAATGCTACATACAGTTCAACCATTGTGTTGATGCTGAAATCTGCTCGCCTCTTGACCGACCAGATTCTTTCACCAACGTTTGTGTTATCTACTGTTGCTCGTTCACTGGGATTGGAATCGTCCTCCTTTCTCTCAATAGACCTGCACTCACTAAAAATGGATCAGAGACGCCGGTGGTTTTGCCGACGTAAACCCTCCAATGCCTAAGTTAGCACAAGGTGTTTACGGGAAAACAGTGTAATTTGGATTCCAGGAGTTTATTAAAAATTTGTAAGGAAATGGCCTGGTTGTAATTTGGCAGTGTTTTCCCTCTCTCTTGTTTTCTATATCCTTCTTCATCGATTTCTTCTTCTTTTATAGCCGCTGTCCCCACGTTTCCGTTTGCCATTCATCCCACCTTTTTCGGGTAGTGGCAGCCCCTCATGGGACTCGAACTGTTACATTGTGGGCAAACGTGGATCTCGCGTGTCCTTCAACGGTTCTGGGAAAAGCGCAACTACCGCGATTCTGTGGGATCGTGTTCCCGCTTCTCTGGGGATGATGCCGGCTCGGTATATACCTCTGGTCGGTATGTTTCCCTGGTTGTATTCATCTCTGGTCGGCTCATGTTAGCCCACGTGTTCTGCTCATATCACTTTGGCTGAGCGATCCGTGCTGGGGCGGAAATAGTAGCATGGCCGACCTAGTGCTTTTATGTACTTAACACCAGTCCCCCAGTTTCTGGTCTTGCGAGTGAAATGAGTTAAGAGTGGAAACTGATATTTGAGTCTTGCCAACCCGGGGGCTTCCCACCTAGTCATCTTGTTAACTGGGACGGACCTGAGGTACCATTTTTCTTCTGGGGAGACTCCGACCTGAGCATGGGCCTAAGTGAACAGATCCATTGCATATCTGGGCTTACATCTATCCTGGCCTCTTGTAACGGTTAGTGACGTGGCATCACCAGACTCTTCGTATTTGAAATTTGAAACGACGGGCTATCCACCCTCGATATGTGGTGAGTGAGCTGGCATCCTCATCACTTAAATGTTCTATTTTTCCCCTTTCCACTCCAAATCCCTAGGTTGAAATCCTCGTTGCTTTGTTCATCCGTTTCTCCACCATTAACTAGCCCCCTCTCTGAACTTTACTCACACTTCCTGCGTCCGGGGTTTCTACTTGCTGGCTTTTTCTCTGTCACGGCAGCGCTATCAGGGCCAGTTAATCTCAGGTACTGCTTTTAATCTCTTCTCTGGTTGTTGTTGATTGGGTTCTGTTGAGTGTTAGAAAATGCATATTTATAAAGGAGAAAACCGTCATTTTACATTTCAAGTCTTACTAACAACCCTTACTTTTATGTATTTAACATTCTTGTGATTTAATTACGTGTGTTTTATTTTAATTAAGTAATTTATGTATTTTAGGGGCATTATAGTCATTTCACAATAAAGGAGAGATCAGACGGCAAAACGGACATCACTTTTGAACTCAGGACGGTCGAAAACCTTAGGAGGAGCATAAAAGGAAAAATGGCACTATTCACATGTACGGTACTATTCACGTGTACGGGACTGTATACGTTACTGTTCACGGCACTGTTCACATAGACGGATCGATGACGTGGCATTGACCGATGATGTGGCATTGACTGATGAGGTGTCACGATCCTGTTGGACTAAAATTCTTATGTACTGTTGATGGTGACGTGGCAGCATATCAGTGGACGAAAAATCTCGCGTACGGTGCATGCATCACACAGGATTATTTTCAACCAAACCGTGTTACTGTTCATCCGGGTCAAACCGCGTTACTATTTAAAGTCGGGTCAAACCGTGTTACTGTTCATCCGCGTGGTCAAACCGTGGACTGTTGACTGATGACGTGGCGCAATCCTGAGCGTCCAAACTGTTTTTAATCCGATGGCCATGATTTACTCCATGTATCTATAAAAAGGGGGCCTCTCCCCCCTAATTGGATATCTCTGAATCCATTTTTGGGATCCATTTTCTGTAATTCCTTCTCCATCTTGTATTTTCTTCGTATTTTAATAAATTCCCATTTTGCCCCTAGTTCAATTATGAGTGGCTAATTTTCTTTCAAGCTTGGGTTGAAGGTGAAGTCTCAACATGTGTCATGGGCTTAATTTGGTAAATTTATTTTCTCTTCCCCTCTAATTTTTGTGGATGTTTTGACTTCTCGTCGACAAATAATACTAATCTTGTCTAGTACCGCCTTGGTTTCACCGGCCCTCTAGTACAAGGTTATTATTATTTGGCACGATAAGCCCTTAGCACCATATTGATTAGAGCGTGGTTCATGAGGTGTGGATTCCCCCCTCATGATTTAATTGGCATTAATACGGATTATTTAGCCCATGATGCATGTTGATACGGATCTAGATACCCAAGTACGTCATTTCAATAGAATTATCTTCAATTTATTCTCGCCATTGCAATTCCAATTTTAGAATTTATTCTCGCCATTTTAATTTAAGTTTTAGCATATTCCAAACCATTTCCACCATAAATCCAACCACCCATTTACAAAATTAATTTTACACATAATTAAAATCCACCTCCTCGTGGGATCGACACTCGTCACCATTGATCTATACTACAATAGATTCGTGCGCTTGCGAGTACATTAAAATTTACACAACAAGTTTTTGGCGCCGTTGCCGGGGAGGTAAGTAATTTTAATTCATAGAATTAATTTTTGTGAATAATTTCTTTTATTTGTTTTCTTGTATTTTTTTTAATTATTAAAAATAAAAAATAAATCTACATTTAAAGATTAGTATTTCTTTTCTTTTTCTCTTCTTTAAAATTCTGTAATTTAATTTTCAATTTATTTTTCTTTGTAATTTTTTTTTGTTTATCTTATTAATTTATTTTTAGTTAATTTATTTCACGTATTTGTTTTTGTGTATTTTTATAGAAAGGTTTTAATAGCGCAATAAGGTTAGTATCGTAATTTCTCCATCTTCTTTATTTTTATTTGTTTTGTTCCCATCTTTATTTTCATTTTATTTGTTTTGCATGCATGGTCGTAGGTCATTATTACCTAATCTTGAACCTATAGACCTTGAATTAGAAAAAACACTTCGCACACAAAAGCACATTAAAAATAAATTTGAAATGGATTTGCAACCACAAGAGAGACCATTTAAGGACTACTTCAGTTCCTTAGCTAATTTGAGCACATCATGCATAAGATACCCAAATGTAGCTGCTAGGAGTTTCGAATTAAAACCTAGTGTGCTAAATTGTCTCCCCACATTTTATGGCCTAGAAAATGAGGACCCATATAATCATCTGAATGATTTTCATGCAATTTGTCAAACTTTTAAATACGAGAATTTTTCAGACGATGATGTTAAACTTAGATTATTCCCATTTTCTTTAAAGGATAGAGCTCGTTCATAGCTTAATACATTGCCTGCTAATAGCATTGCATCATGGGAACAAATGGTTACAAAATTTTTGAATAAATATTTCCCAGTGCATAAAACCAATGCTATTCGCAGGGAAATCTCGGAGTTTACCCAGAGAGAGGACGAGCAATTTTTCGAAACATGGGAGCGATTCAATGGGCTACTCTTGAAGTGTCCACATCATGGGTACGAGAAATGGCACCAATGGCAATACTTTTTGGAGGGATTACTACCGAATGTGCAAGAATGGCTAATGGCAACAAGTGGAGGAGAGCTAATGTCAAAAAGTGCATCAGAGATTTGGGAATTCTTCCTGCGACAAGCGGATAATTCCCAACAACGGAGTCGATCACTCAGGAATACTAGAAGAATTAAGGGAGTAAATGAGGTTCACATTGGCGAATCAAGTTCAGAAATTAAAGAAGTCAAAGCAATAATTGAAGGTCTCTCTCGACAAATAGCATCATTATCGACTGCTAAATCAACAGAGCCACATGACCATGACTCATACTCAGATCAAGCCAATGCCATAGGTGTAATGAGAAAACCATCGAATTAGAACCCATACTCCAACACATATAACCCTGGATGGAGAGACCACCTCAATTTTTCATGGTCTCAAGGATTCCAACAGAACGGACCAGCAGCTCCAGCTCCACCAATTCCACAAAATCCTCAAGCCTCTCAGCCACCATTTAGACCATACAATCAAAACCAGAACCACTCTCAACCTAGACCATGGGAGGATGCATTCCAGAATTTCAGGAATGTTACTCACTCCACGATTGAGCAACAGAACCGCACCATTGATGG
The DNA here is from genome assembly GCF_022201045.2 of Citrus sinensis. Taxonomy (NCBI): domain Eukaryota; kingdom Viridiplantae; phylum Streptophyta; class Magnoliopsida; order Sapindales; family Rutaceae; genus Citrus; species Citrus sinensis. The sequence goes on along the minus strand of NC_068562.1, from coordinate 9,901,971 downwards.
ACTACGAAATGAGTTGAGAGCGGGCTTCAACTCACAAGCCCAATCAGTTTCAAGCCTCGAGAAGATGGTGGGACAACTTGCTTCTTCAGTTCAGACCTTGGCAATGACCGTTGAGAAAGGTAAGTTTCCAAGTCAACCAGTGCCTAACCCTAAAGGAGTGCATGAAGCAAGTACCAGTTCACCACAGCAACATGGAGAGGTCAAAGCAGTAATGACCTTACGAAAAGGAAAGGAAGTCGACAACAAAGTGGAGATGCCGGTGACAAAAGAAAATCAAATTGTACCTGTGAATGTTGAGGACTCACCACCGGAGGAAAAAGAAGAAACCAACCTACGAGAATATGTTCCTAAAGCTCCATTTCCTCAGAGGTTAGTGAAAGGAAAGAAGGGAAAATCCACAGGTGAGATTCTTGAAATCTTCAAACAGGTAAGTGTTAATATCCCTTTACTTGATGCTATAAAACAAGTTCCATCTTATGCCAAGTTTCTTAAAGACCTTTGTACTAAAAAGAGAAATATGCATGTTCAAAAGAAGGCATTTTTAACAGAAAACGTTAGTTCTATACTCCAACATAAAATTCCTTTAAAATGCAAAGACCCAGGCTCCCCCACTATCTCATGTAGTATAGGGAACCACACAATTGAGAATGCTTTGTTGGATTTAGGAGCTAGTGTAAATTTATTGCCTTATTCAGTATTTGTGAAACTTGGACTTGGAGAATTACACCCAACTCCAGTGGTGTTACAACTTGCAGATCGGTCCACAAAAATACCTCGTGGTATTGTGGAGGACGTGCTTATCCAGGTAGACAAGTTTTATTTTCCTGTTGATTTCATTATAATTGACACTCAACCAATACAGGATTCAAGGAAGCACATCCCCATTATTCTAGGCCGACCTTTCTTGGCAACTACGGATGCTCACATTCAATGCAGGACTAGAAATATGCAATTGTCTTTCGGCAACATGACTATGGAGCTGAACATCTTCAATATTGCCAAACAACCTCACAGTGCAGATGATGGAATTGTTGATGTGGATTTAATTGAATCATTAGTTGATGATACTTTTGTTTCAAACCTTAGTGATAATCCTTTACAAACATGTTTAACTCACTTTGGTTTGAATTTTGATATTGACAGATCAGTCGATGAGGTCAACGCCCTACTTAACTCCGCACCATCCTTGGACACTAATAAATGGAAGTCAAGAGTTGAGCAACTAGCACCATCAGAGAAGAAACTCATCCCATCATCAGAATCACCACCGAAACTCAAGCTCAAACCATTACCCAACACTTTGGAATATGCGTTTTTGGGAGAAGAAAGTACTCTACCGGTAATCATCTCATCATCCCTCAATGACGAACAAAAAGGTAAGTTGTTGGATGTTTTGAAAGATCACAAAGGGGCATTAGGATGGACCATAGCAGACATTAAAGGTTTAAACCCAGTAGACCGCATGCATTACATTCACCTTGATGAAAATGCTAAAACTACTAGGGAAATGCAACGTCGGTTAAATCCTAACATGAAAAAAGTTGTTAGAACTGAAGTCCTTAAGCTATTAGACGCAGGTATCATTTACCCAATTTCTGATAGTTCATGGGTCAGTCCTGTACAAGTTGTCCCTAAAAAGTCAGGAGTCACAGTAGTTATGAATGCTGATAATGAATTGATACCCACTAGAGTGACTACAGGATGGCGTGTATGCATTGATTATAGGAAGTTGAATTCTGTCACACGTAAAGACCATTTTCCTTTACCATGTATTGATCAAATGCTTGATAGATTAGCAGGTCATGAATTTTATTGCTTTCTAAATGGCTACTCAGGATACAATCAGATCCCCATAGCACCAAAAGATCAGGAGAAAACTACTTTCACTTGCCCTTTTGGCACATTTGCATATAGGAGAATGCCATTTGGATTATGTAATGCACCTGCTACATTTCAACGATGCATGTTGAGCATTTTTTCTAATATGGTTGAACGATTCCTTGAAGTCTTTATGGATGATTTTTCTGTCTTTGGTGACTCGTTTGAGCAATGTTTACATCATCTAACACTAGTTCTGCAGAGATGTATCGAGAAGAACTTGGTCTTAAATTGGGAGAAATGCCATTTTATGGTAAAACAAGGTATTGTTCTCGGTCACATCATTTCGAGCAAAGGTATTGAGGTTGACAAAGCCAAGGTGGATCTCATTTCTAATCTTCCTCCACCCAAAACAGTCAGAGAAGTAAGATCTTTCCTTGGGCATGCTGGTTTCTATAGACGTTTCATTAAAGATTTTAGCAAAGTTTCTAGACCCTTATGCAATTTACTTGTTAAGGATGTACCTTTTATCTTTAGTGATTCATGTCTTATGGCTTTTGAAAAATTAAAACAGTTGTTAACATCATCACCCATCATTCAGGCCCCAAACTGGAGCTTACCATTTGGGCTAATGTGTGATGCATCTGATTATGCAGTAGGAGCAGTATTAGGACAAAGAGTTGATCGAATTCCCCACGTTATTTACTATGCTAGTATGACATTGAATGATGCACAGTAGAACTATTCAACTACTGAAAAAGAAATGCTAGCAGTAGTGTTTGCATTAGAGAAATTTCGATCTTATCTCATTGGTTGTAAAATAATTATATTCACGGATCATGCTGCTCTTAAATATCTTCTCACAAAGAAAGATGCAAAAGCCAGACTAATTCGTTGGGTGTTACTTTTGCAGGAATTTGACTTGAAATTCAAAGATAAAAAAGGGACAGAAAATGTTGTGGCGGACCACCTCTCTCGTCTCCATCTTGACACAATTACAGAGCCTTTAATATTGAATGAGTCATTTCCAGATGAACAATTAATGAGTGTGGAAGTATTACCTTGGTATGCTGATATAGTTAATTATCTTGTTACAGGTAAACTTCCTGAGCATTGGACCAAGCAAGACAAGGCAAAATTCTTTGCAGAGATAAAGAATTTCTTTTGGGATGACCCGTATTTGTTCAAGTATTGTGCGGATCAAATTGTTAGACGATGTGTCCCAGAAAGTGAAATTCAGAATATCCTTTCATTCTGCCACGAACAAGCTTGTGGAGGCCATTTCAGTGCTAAGAAAACAGCGACTAAAGTTTTACAATGTGGTTTCTATTGGCCATCTATATTTCGAGACGCTTACACTTTCTGTTCTTCATGTGATAGGTGTCAACGAATGGGGAGCATTACACGAAGGAACATGATGCCACTAAATCCAATTTTAGTGGTTGAGATTTTTGACGTATGGGGTATCGACTTCATGGGACCCTTTCCCCCGTCTTTTGGCCATCAATACATATTGGTTGCTGTTGACTACGTATCGAAATGGGTAGAAGCAATTCCATGTAGAACCAATGATCACAAGGTGGTGATAGGATTTTTGAAAAGCAACATTGTCTCGCGCTTTGGATTCCCTCGAGCAATAATCAGTGATGGTGGTGCCCACTTTTGTAACAAAGCATTCAAAGCTCTGTTGACAAAGTATTCAATCACACACAAAGTGGCGACCCCGTATCATCCGCAAACCAGTGGCCAAGTTGAGATCTCCAATCGAGAAATAAAGCACATATTAGAAAAGACGGTGAGGCCGGACAGAAAAGATTGGTCATTAAGACTTGATGATGCCTTATGGGCATATAGAACGGCTTTCAAGACCCCGATTGGGATGTCACCCTACAGGCTAGTGTATGGAAAAGCTTGCCACCTACCTGTGGAACTCGAGCATCGTGCGTATTGGGCCATCAAGAAATTCAATTTTGACATGCAGCAAGCCAGCTCAGAAAGAAGATTACAGCTGGCAGAACTTGAAGAAATTCGCAATGATGCATACGAAAATGCCAAGATTTACAAGCAACGAATGAAAGTCTTCCATGATAAGCAAATTATGAGAAAATCGTTCACTCCAGGTCAGAAAGTGCTTTTATTCAATTCTCGCTTGCACCTATTCCCAGGTAAGTTACGCTCTCGTTGGTCTGGCCCATTTATTGTTCATACTGTTTTTCCACATGGGGCAATTGAAATTAAAGACCCAAAGAACGGTGTCACGTTTAAAGTTAATGGTCAAAGATTAAAGCCATATCTAGAGTACCAACCACATGAAGAAGACACCGAAATAAATTTGAGTGACCCACCAAATTTGAATTGATTTTTTTTCTTTTCGTTGATTTGATTTTTCTTTCTTTCTTTTTATTATTATTCTTTTGCTAATTAAAATTGTTTTTGCATAAGTGTGTTTATTTTACCATTAAGTTTTCTCTTATCATTTTTAATCATGAGTCTTATACTTAGACCGTTCCTCCTGAACATTCTTAAACCACTTCAACGTGTCAAAACTCATCTCAAAAGGCAGATTCAATTTTGTAAAACACAACGCATTTGGGCTCTACAACCACCAGAGTTAGTAGCCTATGTTGAGGGTTTAGAACGCCAACTCAGAGACATTGAGAGAAGTGTTTACGACATCCAGTTGGAGCTTGAGGTAAATTCAATAAGAGGACGATTTTAATTTTCTTTGTGTGTTTTAATTTGTTTTTCTATTTGTGTGCTTTAGTTTGTTACCCCGGTGAAATGGCGGATAACGGTACTCCGTGACAATCAAGTTGGTTACTTCAGTTTCCCATAATAACTGATATTCTGAGGCGAAGGTATGGACAGAAACGAGATTCTAGCGAAGCTTCACAAGCGATTCCCTTCACTTCCTCAGAATGCCCTCCTTACGATCTATAAAGCTCGGTCCGAACGCATGCGATTACTCATGAGGAATAACATACCTGCTGACATCCGTTGGTTAATCGAGGCTAAAGTACGATCGGCAGGTGAGTTACCTCCAAAATTTATTGCATTCATGCCTGGTTGTGGTAAAGGAAATTATGCAAGAAAACGACGAGCTCGAAGAATTTCTGTTGCTTGTCATAAGTGTGCCAGAATGAGTTGCAATAAAAACCCATGTTCTTTAGGAATGGTGTCTGATAACAGGGAAGATAAGATTCAATTCATTAGGGATGGCTTGAATAAGGAGTCATTGGATGATATCCTTTTGTCTCTTGAAACGCATCCCAGTGGATATGTGCAAGGAGCAATTCTCCAGTTATGGCCATTATTCCAGAAAGAGCATGCACGATATAGTCTCAGGAATCTGACTATAAACGACCCTGTTTGCCAGTTTATAAGAAAACTGGATAGGAAGCCTATCCTCGACCCATAGAGGGCGTTTAAGCCGTTTCTGGACGTAAAACCAGAGGAAGATGTGAGCCACAGTCGCAACTACCTGTAAATATCCTTTTACTTTATTGTTATTTTATTTCACTATTGTCTTATTGTTTGCATTATTGTCTTAATAATTTTATTACTGTTTGCTTTTTCCTTATTACTGTTTGTTTTTCCCTTTTTACTGTTTCCTTTTTGACTCGCGAGCCACGTGCTTTACGCGTTATTTGACATGGACATGTGACCTCATACACAACTATGACCCACTATCACCAAGACTCTTAAATGTGATTTTCTTTGTCAAGCACTCACAAATTGTTTTTGAGAAGTATCACAATGTCAGCTACTCCCAATAGACAATTCAAGAACATTTGTGTGCTTTCTGGATTTACATATGGCAAACATAAAGAGTTCGTTGAGGCTGTTGAGTGTTAGAAAATGCATATTTATAAAGGAGAAAACCGTCATTTTACATTTTAAGTCTTACTAACAACCCTTACTTTTATATATTTAACCTTCTTGTGATTTAATTACATGTGTTTTATTTTAATTAAGTATTTTATGTATTTTAAGGGCATTATAGTCATTTCACAATAAAGGAGAGATCAGACGGCAAAACGGACATCACTTTTGAACTCAGGACGGTCGAAAACCTTAGGAGGAGCATAAAAGGAAAAATGGCACTATTCACATGTACGATACTATTCACGTGTACGGTACTGTATACGTTACTGTTCACGACACTGTTCGCATAAACGGATGATGATGTGGCATTGACCGATGATGTGGCATTGACTGATGAGGTGTCACGATCCTGTTGGACTAAAATTCTTATGTACTGTTGATGGTGACGTGGCAGCATATCAGTGGACGAAAAATCTCGCGTACGGTGCATGCATCACACAGGATTATTTTCAACCAAACCTCGTTACTGTTCATCCGGGTCAAACCGCGTTACTGTTTAAAGTCGGGTCAAACCGTGTTACTGTTCATCCGCGTGGTCAAACCGTGGACTGTTGACTGATGACGTGGCGCAATCCTGAGCGTCCAAACTGTTTTTAATCCGATGGCCATGATTTACTCCATGTATCTATAAAAAGGGGGCCTCCCCCCCCTAATTTGATATCTCTGAATCCACTTTTGGGATCCATTTTCTGTAATTCCCTCTCCATCTTGTATTTTTTTCGTATTTTAATAAATTTCCATTTTGCCCCTAGTTCAATTATGAGTGGCTAATTTTCTTTCAAGCTTGGGTTGAAGGTGAAGTCTCAACATGTGTCATGGGCTTAATTTGGTAAATTTATTTTCTCTTCCCCTCTAGTTTTTGTGGATGTTCTGACTTCTCGTCGACAAATAATACTAATCTTGTCTAGTACCGCCTTGGTTACACCGGCCCTCTAGTACAAGGTTATTATTATTTGGCACGATAAGCCCTTAGCACCATATTGATTAGAGCGTGGTTCATGAGGTGTGGATTCCCCCCTCATGATTTAATTGGCATTAATACGGATTATTTAGCCCATGATGCATGTTGATACGGATCTAGATACCCAAGTACGTCATTTCAATAGAATTCTCTTCAATTTATTCTCACCATTTTAATACCAATTTTAGAATTTATTCTCGCCATTTTAATTTAAGTTTTAGCATATTCCAATCATTTCCACCACAAATCCAATCACCCATTCACAAAAATTAATTCTACACAATTAAAATCCACCTCCTCGTGGGATCGACACTCGTCACCATTGATCTATACTATAATAGATTCGTGCGCTTGCGAGTACATTAAAATTTGCACAACAAGTTTTTGGCGCCGTTGCCGGGGAGGTAAGTAATTTTAATTCATAGAATTAATTTTTGTGAATAATTTCTTTTATTTGTTTTCTTGTATTTTTTTTATTATTAAAAAAAAAGAAAAAAAAAATGAATCTACATTTAAAGGTTAGTATTTCTTTTCTTTTTCTCTTCTTTAAAATTCTGTAATTTAATTTTCCATTTATTTTTCTTTGTAATTTTTTTTGTTTATCTTATTAATTTAATTTTTAGTTAATTTCTTTCACGTATTTATTTTTGTGTATTTTTATAGAAAGGTTGTAATAGCGCAATAAGGTTAGTATCGTAATTTCTCACTCTTCTTTATTTTTATTTGTTTTGTTCCCATCTTTATTTTTTGTTTTGTTTGCATCTTTATTTTTATTTTATTTATTTTGCATGCATGGTCGTAGGTCATTATTACCTAATCTTGAACTTATAGACCTTGAATTAGAAAAAACACCTCGCACACACAAACACGTTAAAAATAAAATGGATTTGCAACCACAGGAGAGGCCATTTAAGGACTACTTCAGTCCTTTAGCTAATTTAAGCACATCATTCATAAGATACCCAAATGTAGCTGCTAGGAGCTTTGAACTAAAACCTAGTGTGCTAAATTGTCTCCCCACATTTTATGGCCTAGAAAATGAGGATCCATATAATCATCTGAATGATTTTCATGCTATTTGTCAAACTTTTAAATACGAAAATTTTTCAGATGATGATGTAAAGCTTAGATTATTCCCATTTTCTTTAAAGGATAGAGCTCGTTCATGGCTTAATACATTGCCTGCTAATAGCATTGCATCATGGGAACAAATGGTAACGAAATTTTTGAATAAATATTTCCCAGTGCATAAAACCAATGCTATTCGCAGGGAAATTTCAGAGTTTACACAAAGGGAGGACGAGCAATTTTTCGAAACATGGGAGCGATTCAATGGGCTACTCTTGAAGTGTCCACATCATGGGTATGAGAAATGGCACCAATGCCAATACTTTTTGGAGGGATTATTGCCGAATGTGCAAGAATGGCTAATGGCAACGAGTGGAGGAGAGCTAATGTCAAAAAGTGCATCAGAGATTTGGGAATTCTTCCAGCGACAAGCAGATAATTCCCAACAACGGAGTCGATCACTCTGGACTACTAGAAGAATTAAAGGAGTGAATGAGGTTCAAATTGGCGAGTCAACTTCGGGAATCAAAGAAGTCAAGGAGATGGTTGAAGGTCTTGCTCGACAAATAGCATCGTTATCGACTGCAAAATCAACAGAACCACATGACCATGACTCATATCCAGACCAAGCCAATGCCATAGGTATAATGAGAAAGCCATCAAACTACAACCTATACTCCAACACATATAACCCTGGATGGAGAGACCACCCCAATTTTTGCATGGTCTCAAGGACTCCAACAGAATGGACCAGCAGCTCCAGCTCCACCAATGCAACAAATTCCTCAAGCCTCTCAGCCCCCATTTAGACCATTCAATCAGAATCAGAACTACTCTCAACCCAGACCATGGGAGGATGCATTCCAAAATTTCAAGAATGTTACTCACTCCACGATTGAGCAACAGAACCGCACCATTGATGGACTACGAAATGAATTGAGAGTGGGCTTCAACTCACAAGCCCAATCAGTTTCAAGCCTCGAGAAGATGGTGGGACAACTTGCTTCTTCAGTTCAGACCTTGGCAATGACCGTTGAGAAAGGTAAGTTTCCAAGTCAACCAGTACCTAACCCTAAAGGAGTGCATGAAGCAAGTACCAGTTCACCACAGCAGCATGGAGAGGTCAAAGCAGTCATGACCTTACGAAAAGGAAAAGAAATCGACAACAAAGTGGAGATGCCGGTGACAAAAGAAAATCAAATTGTACCTGTGAATGTTGAAGACTCATCACCGGAGGAGAAAGAAGAAACCAACCCACGAGAATACGTTCCGAAAGCTCCATTTCCTCAGAGGTTAACAAAAGGCAAAAAGGGAAAATCCACAGGTGAGATTCTCGAAATCTTCAAACAGGTAAGTGTTAACATCCCTTTGCTCGATGCTATTAAGCAAGTTCCATCTTATGCTAAGTTTCTTAAAGACCTTTGTACTAAAAAGAGAAATATGCATGTTCAAAAGAAGGCATTTTTAACAGAAAACGTTAGTTCTATACTCCAACATAAAATTCCTTTAAAATGCAAAGACCCAGGCTCCCCCACTATCTCATGTAGTATAGGGAACCACACAATTGAGAATGCTTTGTTGGATTTAGGAGCTAGTGTAAATTTGTTGCCTTATTCAGTATTTGTGAAACTTGGACTTGGAGAATTACACCCAACTCCAGTGGTGTTACAGTTTGCAGATCGGTCCACGAAAATACCTCGTGGTATTGTGGAGGACGTGCTTATCCAGGTAGACAAGTTTTATTTTCCTGTTGATTTTATTGTAATTGACACTCAACCAATACAGGATTCAAGGAAGCACATCCCCATTATTCTAGGCCGACCTTTCTTGGCAACTGCGGATGCTCACATTCAATGCAGGACTGGAAATATGCAGTTGTCCTTCGGCAACATGACTATGGAGCTGAACATCTGCAACATTGCCAAACAACCTCACAGTGCAGATGATGGAATTGTTGATGTGGATTTAATTGAAGTATTAGTTGATGATACTTTTGTTTCAAAGCTTAGTGATGATCCTTTACAAACATGTTTTGGTTTGGATTTTGATATTGACAGATCGGTCGATGAGGTCAACACCCTGCTTGACTCAGAACCATCCATGGACACTAATAAATGGAAGTCAAGAGTTGAACAACTAGCACCATCAGAGAAGAAACTCATCCCATCATCAGAATCACCACCGAAACTCGAGCTCAAACAATTGCCCAACACATTGGAATATGCATTTTTGGGAGAAGAAAGTACTCTGCCGGTAATCATCTCATCATCCCTAAATGACGAACAAAAAGGTAAGTTGTTGGATGTTTTAAAAGAGCGCAAAGGAGCATTAGGATGGACCATAGCAGACATTAAAGGTATAAACCCAATAGACTGCATGCATTACATTCACCTTGATGAAAATGCTAAATCTACTAGGGAAATGCAACGTCGGTTAAATCCTAATATGAAAGAAGTTGTTAGAACTGAAGTCCTTAAGCTATTAGATGCAGGTATCATTTACCCCATTTCTGATAGTTCATGGGTCAGTCCTGTACAAGTTGTCCCCAAAAAGTCAGGAGTTACAGTAGTTACGAATGCTGATAATGAATTGATACCCACTAGAGTGACTACAGGATGGCGTGTATGCATTGATTATAGAAAGTTGAATTCTGTCACACGTAAAGACCATTTTCCTTTACCATGTATTGATCAAATGCTTGATAGATTAGCAGGACATGAATTTTATTGCTTTCTAGATGGCTACTCAGGATATAATCAGATTCCCATAGCACCAAAAGATCAAGAGAAAACTACTTTCACTTGCCCTTTTGGCACATTTGCATATAGGAGAATGCCATTTGGATTATGTAATGCACCTGCTACATTTCAACGATGCATGTTGAGCATTTTTTCTGATATGGTTGAACGATTCCTTGAAGTCTTTATGGATGACTTTTCTGTCTTTGGTGACTCGTTTGATCAATGTTTACATCATCTAACACTAGTTCTGCAGAGATGTATCGAGAAGAACTTGATCTTAAATTGGGAGAAATGCCATTTTATGGTAAAACAAGGTATTGTTCTCGGTCACATCATTTCGAGCAAAGGTATTGAGGTTGACAAAGCCAAGGTGGATCTCATTTCTAATTTTCCTCCACCTAAAACAATCAGAGAAGTAAGATCTTTCCTTGGACATGCTGGTTTTTATAGACGTTTCATTAAAGATTTTAGCAAAGTTTCTAGACCCTTATGCAATCTACTTGCTAAGGATATACCTTTTGTCTTTAATGATTCATGTCTTGTTGCGTTTGAAAAATTAAAGCATTTGTTGACATCATCACCCATCATTCAGCCCCCAAACTGGAGCTTACCATTTGAGCTCATGTGTGATGCATCTGATTATGCAGTAGGAGCAGTATTAGGACAAAGAGTTGATCGAATTCCCCACGTTATTTACTATGCTAGTATGACATTAAATGATGCACAGTTGAACTATTCAACTACTGAAAAAGAAATGCTAGCAGTAGTGTTTGCATTAGAGAAATTTCGATCTTATCTCATTGGTTGTAAAATAATCGTGTTCACAGATCATGCTGCTCTTAAATATCTTCTCACAAAGAAAGATGCAAAAGCCAGACTAATTCGTTGGGTGTTACTTTTGCAGGAGTTTGACTTGGAATTCAAAGATAAGAAAGGGACAGAAAATGTTGTGGCAGACTGTTGTGCAAATTTTAATGTACTCGCAAGCGCACGAATCTATTGTAGTATAGACTAATGGTGACGAGTGTCGATCCCACGAGGAGGTGGATTTTAATTATATATAGAATTAATTTTGTAAATGGGTAGTTGGATTTATGGGGGAAATGATTTGGAATATGCTAATACTTAAATTAAAATGGCGAGAATAAATTCTAAAATTGGAATTGCAATGGAGAGAATAAATTGAAGATAATTCTATTGAAATGACGTACTTGGGTATCTGGATCCGTATCAACATGCATCATGGGCTAAATAATCCGTATTAATGCCAATTAAATCATGAGGGGGGAATCCACACCTCATGAACCACGCTCTAATCAATATGGTGCTAAGGGCTTATCGTGCCAAATAATAATAACCTTGTACTAGGGGGCCGGTGAAACCAAGGCGGTACTAGACAAGATTAGTATTATTTGTCGACGAGAAGTCAAAACATCCACAAAAACTAGAGGGGAAGAGAAAATAAATTTACCAAATTAAGCCCATGACACATGTTGAGACTTCACCTTCAACCCAAGTTTGAAAGAAAATCAGCCACTCATAATTGAACTAGGGGCAAAATGGAAATTTATTAAAATACGAAGAAAATACAAGATGGAGAGGGAATTACAGAAAATGGATCCCAAAAATGGATTTAGAGATATCAAATTAGGGGGGGGAGGCCCCCTTTTTATAGATACATGGAGTAAATCATGGCCATCGGATTAAAAACAGTTTGGACGCTCAGGATTGCGCCACGTCATCAGTCAACAGTCCACGTTTGACCACGCGGATGAACAGTAACACGGTTTGACCCGACTTTGAACAGTAACGCGGTTTGACCCGGATGAACAGTAACGCGGTTTGGTTGAAAATAATCCTGTGTGATGCATGCACCGTACGCGAGATTTTTCGTCCACTGATATGCTGCCACGTCACCATCAACAGTACATAAGAATTTTAGTCCAACAGGATCGTGACACCTCATCAGTCAATGCCACATCATCGGTCAATGCCACGTCATCATCCGTCTATGTGAACAGTGTCGTGAACAGTAACGTATACAGTACCGTACACGTGAATAGTACCGTACATGTGAATAGTGCCATTTTTCCTTTTATGCTCCTCCTAAGGTTTTCGACCGTCCTGAGTTCAAAAGTGATGTCCGTTTTGCCGTCTGATCTCTCCTTTATTGTGAAATGACTATAATGCCCCTAAAATACATAAAATACTTAATTAAAATAAAACACATGTAATTAAATCACAAGAAGGTTAAATATATAAAAGTAAGGGTTGTTAGTAAGACTTAAAATGTAAAATGACGGTTTTCTCCTTTATAAATATGCATTTTCTAATACTCAACACACCCCCCAACCAGCTTATTGCTAGTCCCTAGCAAATAAAGCGAAAACAAAATTCAAAATAATTTTTTTTTTGTTTTAATAGAAACACTCGTATTTATTCCATCAGATTAATGATAACACTCAAATAAAAGTATAAGCATTATCTCCAGTCTAAAGCAACATCACACCCACATCAACCATCCACATGAATTAGCCCAGTAGACTTTGTTTTAGCTACTCTCAAGAATGACATGTCAAACCCCAAAATCTCACTGGAAGTAGTGACACTCTCACAAATAAATTAATCCCAATAAAAATAGTCACTCCAATGAATGGTAATTGAGAGAGAAAATAATAAAGAAGTGATATCACATGCTCTCACCAAGATGAAATAAATATGCCCTCAGCTTAGAAATAATACGATCTCAAGTCAAATAAAATGTTAGTCAACCCACTTTATTTATCTTTTTTTTTTTTAATTATGCATCACTACATCTTTTTAGCCCATATAACTAGCTTCTACTTCAAACTATAGTTCCCTAAAATTAAGAAGGACTTTTATTAGGATGAAACGTAGGCTAGGGACATGGCTAACAAAGAAGGAAAATAAGGAAAACAAAGTGTATGTTTGAGAAAAATGCAGAGAAATTTTTTTTTTTTTTTTGGAAGTTGCAAGGTGGATTTCACCTATTTTTATTCTTTTGAAACAACAACTTTTGTTTTTGTTTTTGTTTTTGTTTTTTTTTTTTTTTGGCATAACTTCACTTAACAACATAATTATTTACATTTTCTCAAACATAAATAGGTGATGGAACTTATAAGACATCGGGTAATACTCCAAATCGGAGTGGGTCAAGATGATAAGTTGACAAAGAAAATATATTTTTTTTTTAAAGGCTCAAAAGGGTTAACTATGGATATTTAATAAAAGGGATGGCTAGAAAGGCTCAAACGGATCAAAGATGGCCTTTCCATCGTCTTTTAGGGCTCTGAATAACCTTCCATATCTACTAGTTAGATGGGCCTCCAAATGTAGCAACACACTCTTTTTTCTTTTTTTTTATTTTACAATTTTTTTTTTAGGGTTAACTCAAAAGTAATTTAGAGATCGTGTATAAAATAATAAACTGCTAAGCTGTATAAAGAGTGGGCAAAAGGGTTATTCTCCAAGAAAAATAATAGGCTCAAAAACTCACTTGGTACTTATTATGACATGTTCATTCCTTCAAGCAACTCATATATGTCTCCGACATCAACATGTAGAGTAGCAAACATAATGTAACATCACTTAAGACCAAAGATAATACAAATACTAAAATTTAAAATTAATCATGTCACCCAATGTTAAAACAAATCACAAAAAATTTTTTTTTTTTGTTTAAACAACATTCTACCCCCCAACCTATTCTAAACATGAAAGGAAAATATGCATGCAGAAATGTGAAAATGATGCATAAAAACTAATTAGAAAAGTTACACGTAAAATGATAGAAAACGAAAATGATTTTTTTTTTTAAAGAAGATGCGTTTCTAGAGGAACTACACTCCATATTCAGCCATCTTCGACTCAAAAGTTGAAAAATGTATATTTATAGAGGAGAAATTAAAAAGAAGAAAAATAAACATAAACACATAATAAAGAAAAAGAAAATGTCTGATTTTTTTTTTTTTATAAACGATGAAGATGCGTTTCTAGAGTCACTACACTCCATATTCAGCCATCTTCAACACAAAAAGTTAGCAACAGTTAGTTTCTACAACAAAAATTAGTAAAAACTTAACCAAAATTCTACAATTGTCGACTATTCCCTCCCCCCAACCAGAACGAAACATTGTCCTCAATGTTTGAAAGGAAAGAAGTAGAGTTTAGAAGACATCACCTGGGTGGTGCAACACAGAAGAAAATATTTACAGGCGGAGAGTTAAATCTAATTTGTACTTCTTACTGCGGCTACTGTTACCATCATTATTTGGTCACTCCAACACAAAGGTCCAGGGGTCTGGCTCCGGTTTATAAGCTTGTAACATATCAAGTAGCTCATTAGCAGTGTGAGCACAAATAAAAAGTTTTTTCACATTAGAAGGAATGAAGTAGTTTTTTATTGCATGGTTAAGAAATGCGATAAAGCCATCATAAAAGTTATTGACATTTAACAAACCGATGGGTTTCTGGTGGATGTGCAGATGGGCCCAAGATGCTAGTGTCATAAGTGCCTCTAGTGTTGCAAGATCTCCTGGAAGGAAAACAAAAGCATCAGCATGATTAAGCATTTCAGTTATTCTTTCTTGCATACCTGAGACGACTAACTCTTCTCCAGTTGATGAGTCAGACGAACTGCCCAATGGTTTTAGGACTCTTGGGATGATGCCTAACACTTGACTTCCTCTGATAAAAGCTGCTTCGGAGACCATTTTTGATAACCCTCGGTTACCTCCTCCATACACCAAATGTAAATTTCTCGCTGCTATGCTTCGACCAAGATCTATGGCTGCCTCAACGAACTCTTTATGTTTGCCATAGGTAAATCCAGAAAGCACACAAATGTTCTTGAATTGTCTATTGGGAGTAGCTGCCATTGGAATATTTCTCAAAAACAATTTGTGAGTGTTTGACAAAAGAAATCACATTTAAGAGTCTTGGTGATAGTGGGTCACAGCTGTGAATGAGGTAACATGTTAGTGTCAAATAACGCATGAAGCACATGGCTCGCGAGTCAAAAAGAAAACAGTAAAAAGGAAAAAGCAAACAGTAATAAAATTATTAAAGACAATAATGCAAACAATAAAACAACAGTGAAATGAAATAAAATAACAGTAAAGTAAAAGGATATTTACACGTAGTTGCGACTGTGGCTCACATCTTCCTCTGGTTTTACGTCCAGAAACGGCTTGAACGCCCTCTATGGGTCGAGGATAGGCTTCCCATCCAGTTTTCTTATAAACAGGCAAACAGGGTCGTTTATAGTCAGATTCCCGAGACTATATCGTGCATGCTCTTTCTGGAATAATGGCCATAACTGGAGAATCGCTCCTTGCACATATCCACTGGGATGCGTTTCAAGAGACAAAAGGATATCATCCAATGACTCCTTATTCAAGCCATCCCTAATGAATTGAATCTTATCTTCCCTGTTATCAGACATCATTCCTAAAGAACATGGGTTTTTATTACAACTCATTCTGGCACACTTATGACAAGCAACAGAAATTCTTCGAGCTCGTCGTTTTCTTGCATAATTTCCTTTACCACAACCAGGCATGTATGCAATAAATTTTGGAGGTAACTCACCTGCCGATCGTACTTTAGCCTCGATTAACCAACGGATGTCAGCAGGTATGTTATTCCTCATGAGTAATCGCATGCGTTCGGACCGAGCTTTATAGATCGTAAGGAGGGCATTCTGAGGAAGTGAAGGGAATCGCTTGTGAAGCTTCGCTAGAATCTCGTTTCTGTCCATACCTTCTCCTCAGAATATCAGTTATTATGGGAAACTGAAGTAACCGACTTGATTGTCACGGAGTACCGTTATCCGCCACTTCACCGGGGTAACAAACTAAAGCACACAAAAAGAAAAACAAATTAAAACACACAAAGAAAATTAAAATCGTCCTCTTATTGAATTTACCTCAAGCTCCAACTGGATGTCGTAAACACTTCTCTCAATGTCTCGGAGTTGGCGTTCTAAACCCTCAACATAGGCTACTAACTCTGGTGGTTGTAGAGCCCAAATGCGTTGTGTTTTACAAAATTGAATTTGTCTTTTGAGATGAGTTTTGACACGTTGAAGTGGTTTAAGAATGTTCAGGAGGAACAGTCTAAGTAAGGTACTCATGATTAAAAACGATAAAAGAAAACTTAATAGTTAAACAAACACACTTATGCAAAAATAATTTCAATTAGCAAAAAAATTAAATCAATGAAAAGAAAAAAAATTCAATTCAAATCTGGTGGGTCACTCAAATTTATTTCGGTGTCTTCTCCATGTGATTGGTATTCTAGATATGGCTTTAATCTTTGACCATTAACTTTAAACGTGACACCGTTCTTTGAGTCCTTAATTTCAATTGCCCCATGTGGAAAAACAGTATGAACAATAAATGGACCAGACCAACGAGAGCGTAACTTACCTGGAAATAGGTGCAAGCGAGAATTGAACAAAAGCACTTTCTGACCTGGAGTGAAAGATTTTCTCATAATTTGCTTGTCATGGAAGACTTTCATTCGTTGCTTGTAAATCTTGGCATTTTCGTACGCGTCATTGCGAATTTCTTCAAGTTCTGCCAGCTGTAATCTTCTTTCTGAGCTGGCTTGCTGCATGTCAAAATTGAATTTCTTGATGGCCCAATACGCACGATGCTCGAGTTCCACAGGTAGGTGGCAAGCTTTTCCATACACTAGCCTGTAGGGTGACATCCCAATCGGGGTCTTGAAAGCCATTCTATATGCCCATAATGCATCATCAAGTCTTAATGACCAATCTTTCCTGTCTGGCCTCACCGTTTTTTCTAATATGTGCTTTATTTCTCGATTGGATATCTCAACTTGGCCACTGGTTTGCGGATGATACGGAGTTGCCACTTTGTGTGTGATTGAATACTTTGTCAAAAGAGCTTTGAATGCTTTGTTACAAAAGTGGGCACCACCATCACTGATTATCGCTCGTGGGAATCCAAAGCGTGAGACAATGTTGTTTTTCAAAAATCCTATCACCACCTTGTGATCATTGGTTCTACATGGAATTGCTTCTACCCATTTTGAGACGTAGTCAACACCAACCAATATGTATTGATGGCCAAAAGAAGGGGAAAAGGGTCCCATGAAGTCGATACCCCATACGTCAAAAATCTCAACCACTAAAATTGGATTTAGTGGCATCATGTTCCTTCGTGTAATGCTTCCCATTCGTTGACACCTATCACATGAAGAACAGAAAGTGTAAGCGTCTCGAAATATAGATGGCCAATAGAAACCACATTGTAAAACTTTAGTCGCTGTCTTCTTAGCACTGAAATGGCCTCCACAAGCTTGTTCATGGCAGAATGAAAGGATATTCTGAATTTCACTTTCTGGGACACATCGTCTAACAATTTGATCCGCACAATACTTGAACAAATACGGGTCATCCCAAAAGAAATTCTTTATCTCTGCAAAGAATTTAGCCTTGTCTTGCTTGGTCCAATGCTCTGGAAGTTTACCTGTAACAAGATAATTAACTATATCAGCATACCAAGGTAATACTTCCACACTCATTAATTGTTCATCTGGAAATGACTCATTTAATGGTAATTGTTCTATAATTGTGTCAAAATGGAGACGAGAGAGGTGGTCCGCCACAACATTTTCTGTCTCTTTTTTATCTTTGAATTCCAAGTCAAATTCCTGCAAAAGTAACACCCAACGAATTAGTCTGGCTTTTGCATCTTTCTTTGTGAGAAGATATTTAAGAGCAGCATGATCCGTGAATATAATTATTTTACAACCAATGAGATACGATCGAAATTTTTCTAATGCAAACACTACTGCTAGCATTTCTTTTTCAGTAGTTGAATAGTTCAACTGTGCATCATTTAATGTCATACTAGCATAGTAAATAACATGGGGAATTCGATCAACTCTTTGTCCTAATACTGCTCCTACTGCATAATCAAATGCATCACACATTAGCTCAAATGGTAAGCTCTAGTTTGGGGCCTGAATGATGGGTGATGATGTCAACAAATGCTTTAATTTTTCAAATGCCACAAGACATGAATCATTAAAGACAAAAGGTGCATCCTTAGCAAGTAAATTGCATAAGGGTCTAGAAACTTTACTAAAATCTTTAATGAAACGTCTATAAAAACCAGCATGCCCAAGGAAAGATCTTACTTCTCTGATTGTTTTAGGTGGAGGAAGATTAGAAATGAGATCCACCTTGGCTTTGTCAACCTCAATACCTTTGCTCGAAATGATGTGACCGAGAACAATACCTTGTTTTACCATAAAATGGCATTTCTCCCAATTTAAGATCAAGTTCTTCTCGATACATCTCTGCAGAACTAGTGTTAGATGATGTAAACATTGATCAAATGAGTCACCAAAGACAGAAAAATCATCCATAAAGACTTCAAGGAATCGTTCAACCATATCAGAAAAAATGCTCAACATGCATCGTTGAAATGTAGCAGGTGCATTACATAATCCAAATGACATTCTCCTATATGCAAATGTGCCAAAAGGGCAAGTGAAAGTAGTTTTCTCTTGATCTTTTGGTGCTATGGGAATCTGATTATATCCTGAGTAACCATCTAGAAAGCAATAAAATTCATGGCCTGCTAATCTATCAAGCATTTGATCAATAAATGGTAAAGGAAAATGGTCTTTACGTGTGACAGAATTCAATTTTCTATAATCAATGCATACACGCCATCATGTAGTTACTCTAGTGGGTATCAATTCATTATCAGCATTCGTAACTACTGTGACTCCTGACTTTTTGGGGACAACTTGTACAGGACTGACCCATGAACTATCAGAAATGGGGTAAATGATACCTGCGTCTAATAGCTTAAGGACTTCTGTTCTAACAACTTCTTTCATGTTAGGATTTAACCGACGTTGCATCTCCCTAGTAGTTTTAGCATTTTCATCAAGGTGAATGTAATGCATGCAGTCTACTGGGTTTATACCTTTTATGTCTGCTATGGTCCATCCTAATGTCCTTTTATGCTCTTTTAAAACATCTAACAACTTACCTTTTTGTTCGTCATTGAGGGATGATGAGATGATTACCGGCAGAGTGCTTTCTTCTCCCAAAAATGCATATTCCAAAGTGTTGGGCAATGGTTTGAGCTCGAGTTTCGGTGGTGATTCTGATGATGGAATGAGTTGCTTCTCTGATGGTGCTAGTTGTTCAACTCTTGACTTCCATTTATTAGTATCCATAGATGGTGCTGAGTCAAGCAGGGCGTTGACCTCATCGACCGATCTGTCAACATCAAAATCCAAACCAAAGTGAGTTAAACATGTTTGTAAAGGATCATCACTAAGGTTTGAAACAAAAGTATCATCAACTAATGCTTCAATTAAATCCACATCAACAATTCCATCATCTGCACTGTGAGGTTGTTTGGCAATGTTGAAGATGTTCAGCTCCATAGTCATGTTGCCGAAAGACAACTGCATATTTCCAGTCCTGCATTGAATGTGAGCATCCGCAGTTGCCAAGAAAGGTCGGCCTAGAATAATGGGGATGTGCTTCCTTGAATCCTGTATTGGTTGAGTGTCAATTACAATGAAGTCAACAGGACAATAAAATTTGTCTACCTGGATAAGCACGTCCTCCACAATACCACGAGGTATTTTCGTGGACCGATCTGCAAGCTGTAACACCACTGGAGTTGGGTGTAATTCTCCCAATCCAAGTTTCACGAATACAGAGTAAGGCAAAAGATTTACACTAGCTCCTAAATCCAACAAAGCATTCTCAATTGTGTGGTTCCCTATACTACATGAGATAGTGGGGGAGCCTGGGTCTTTGCATTTTAAAGGAATTTTATGTTGGAGTATAGAACTAACGTTTTCTGTTAAAAATGCCTTCTTTTGAACATGCATATTTCTCTTTTTAGTACAAAGGTCTTTAAGAAACTTGGCATAAGATGGAACTTGTTTAATAGCATCAAGCAAAGGGATGTTAACACTTACCTGTTTGAAGATTTCAAGAATCTCACCTGTGGATTTTCCCTTTTTTCCTTTAGCTAACCTCTGAGGAAATGGAGCTTTCGGAACATATTCTCGTGGGTTAGTTTCTTCTTTCTCCTCCGGTGATGAGTCCTCAACATTCACATGTACAATTTGATTTTCTTTTGTCACCGGCATCTCCACTTTGTTGTCGACTTCCTTTCCTTTTCGCAAGGTCATTACTGCTTTGACCTCTCCATGCTGCTGTGGTGAACTGGTACTTGCTTCATGCACTCCTTTAGGGTTAGGCACTGGTTGACTTGGAAACTTACCTTTCTCAACGGTCATTGCCAAGGTCTGAACTGAAGAAGCAAGTTGTCCCACCATCTTCTCGAGGCTTGAAACTGATTGAGCTTGTGAGTTGAAGCCTGCTCTCAACTCATTTCGTAGTCCATCAATGGTGCGGTTCTGTTGCTCAATCGTGGAGTGAGTAAGATTCTTGAGATTCTGGAATGAATCCTCCCATGGTCTGGGTTGAGAGTAATTCTGGTTTTGATTGTATGGTCTAAATGGGGGCTGAGAGGCTTGAGAATTTTGAGCAATTTGTTGCATTGGTGGAGCTGGAGCTGCTGGTCCATTCTGTTGGAATCCTTGAGACCATGAAAAATTGGGGTGGTCTCTCCATCCAGGGTTATATGTGTTGGAGTATGGGTTGTAATTCGATGGTTTTCTCATTACACCTATGGCATTGGCTTGATCTGAGTATGAGTCATGGTCATGTGCCTCTGTTGATTTAGCAGTCGATAATGATGCTATTTGTCGAGCAAGACCTTCAACCATCTCCTTGACTTCTTTGATTCCCGAAGTTGACTCGCCAATGTGAACCTCATTCACTCCTTTAATCCTTCTAGTATTCCTGAGTGATCGACTCCGTTGTTGGGAATTGTCCGCTTGTCGCTGGAAGAATTCCCAAATTTCTGACGCACTTTTTGACATTAGCTCTCCTCCACTTGTTGCCATTAGCCATTCTTGCACATTCGGCAATAATCCCTCCAAAAAGTATTGGCATTGGTGCCATTTCTCGTACCCATGATGTGGACACTTCAAGAGTAGCCCATTGAATCGCTCCCATGTTTCGAAAAACTGCTCGTCCTCTCTTTGGGCAAACTCCGAGATTTCCCTGCGAATAGCATTGGTTTTATGCACTGGGAAATATTTATTCAAAAATTTTGTTACCATTTGTTCCCATGATGAAATGCTATTAGCAGGTAAAGTATTTAACCATGAACGAGCTCTATCTTTTAAAGAAAATGGGAATAGTCTAAGTTTAACATCATCATCTGAAAAATTCTCATATTTGAATGTTTGACAAATGGCATGAAAATCATTCAAATGATTATATGGATCCTCATTTTCTAGGCCATAAAATGTGGGAAGACAATTTAGCACACTAGGTTTTAGTTCAAAGCTCCTAGCAGCTACATTTGGGTATCTTATGCATGATGTGCTCAAATTAGCTAAAGGACTGAAGTAGTCCTTAAATGGCCTCTCCTGTGGTTGCAAATCCATTTTATTTTTAATTTGTTTGTGTGTGCGAAGTGTTTTCTCAAGTTCAAGGTCTATAGGTTCAAGATTGGGTAATAATGACCTTCGACCATGCATGCAAAACAAATAAAATAAAAATAAAGATGGGAACAAAATAAATAAAAATAAAGAAGAGAGAGAAATTACGATACTAACCTTATTGCGCTATTAAAACCTTTCTATAAAAATACACAAAAATAAATACGTGAAAGAAATTAACTAAAAATTAAATTAAAATAAAATAAAATAAATTACAAAGAAAAATAAATTGAAAATTAAATTACAAAATGTTAAAGAAGAGAAAAAAAAAAAGAAATACTAACCTTTATATGTAGATTCACTTTTTTTTTCTTTTTTTTTTAATTAAAAAAAATACAAGAAAACAAATAAAAGAAATTATTCACAAAAATTAATTCTATGAATTAAAATTACTTACCTCCCCGGCAACGGCGCCAAAAACTTGTTGTGCAAATTTTAATGTACTCGCAAGCGCACGAATCTATTGTAGTATAGACTAATGGTGACGAGTGTCGATCCCACGAGGAGGTGGATTTTAATTATATATAGAATTAATTTTGTAAATGGGTAGTTGGATTTATGGGGGAAATGATTTGGAATATGCTAATACTTAAATTAAAATGGCGAGAATAAATTCTAAAATTGGAATTGCAATGGAGAGAATAAATTGAAGATAATTCTATTGAAATGACGTACTTGGGTATCTGGATCCGTATCAACATGCATCATGGGCTAAATAATCCGTATTAATGCCAATTAAATCATGAGGGGGGAATCCACACCTCATGAACCACGCTCTAATCAATATGGTGCTAAGGGCTTATCGTGCCAAATAATAATAACCTTGTACTAGGGGGCCGGTGAAACCAAGGCGGTACTAGACAAGATTAGTATTATTTGTCGACGAGAAGTCAAAACATCCACAAAAACTAGAGGGGAAGAGAAAATAAATTTACCAAATTAAGCCCATGACACATGTTGAGACTTCACCTTCAACCCAAGCTTGAAAGAAAATCAGCCACTCATAATTGAACTAGGGGCAAAATGGAAATTTATTAAAATACGAAGAAAATACAAGATGGAGAGGGAATTACAGAAAATGGATCCCAAAAATGGATTCAGAGATATCAAATTAGGGGGGGGAGGCCCCCTTTTTATAGATACATGGAGTAAATCATGGCCATCGGATTAAAAACAGTTTGGACGCTCAGGATTGCGCCACGTCATCAGTCAACAGTCCACGTTTGACCACGCGGATGAACAGTAACACGGTTTGACCCGACTTTGAACAGTAACGCGGTTTGACCCGGATGAACAGTAACGCGGTTTGGTTGAAAATAATCCTGTGTGATGCATGCACCGTACGCGAGATTTTTCGTCCACTGATATGCTGCCACGTCACCATCAACAGTACATAAGAATTTTAGTCCAACAGGATCGTGACACCTCATCAGTCAATGCCACATCATCGGTCAACAGAGGCAGCCATAGATCTTGGTCGAAGCATAGCAGAGAGAAAATTACACTTTGTGTATGGAGGAGGTAACCGAGGATTATCAAAAATGGTCTCAGAAGCAGCTTTTATCAGAGGAAGTCAAGTGTTAGGCATCATCCCAAGAGTTCTAAAATCATTGGGCAGTTCGTCTGACTCATCAACTGGAGAAGAGTTAGTCGTCTCAGGTATGCAAGAAAGAATAACTAAAATGCTTAATCATGCTGATGCTTTTATTTTCCTTCCAGGAGATCTTGCAACACTAGAGGCACTTATCACGCTAGCATCTTGGGCCCATCTGCACATCCACCAAAAACCCATCGGTTTGTTAAATGTCAATAACTTTTATGATGGCTTTATCGCATTTCTTAACCATGCAATAAAAAACTATTTCATTTCTGCTAATGTGAAAAAACTCTTTATTTGTGCTCACACTGCTAATGAGCTACTTGATCTGTTACAAGCTTATAAACCGGAGCCAGACCCCTGGACCTTTGTGTTGGAGCGCCCAAATAATGATGGTAACAGTAGCCGCAGTAAGAAGTACAAATTAGATTTAACTCTTCGCTTGTAAATATTGTTTTCTGTGTTGCACCACCCAGGTGATGTCTTCTAAACTCTACTTCTTTCCTTTCAAACATTGAGGACAATGTTTCGTTCTGGTTGGGGGGAGGGAATAGTCGACAATTGTGGAATTTTGGTTAAGTTTTTACTAATTTTTGTTGTAGAAACTAATTGTTGCTAACTTTTTGTGTCGAAGATGGCTGAATATGGAGTGTAGTGACTCTAGAAACGCATCTTCATCGTAAAAAAAAAAAAAAATTCAGACATTTTGTTTTTCTTTATTATGTGTTTATGTTTATTGTTCTTCTTTTTAATTTCTCCTCTATCAATATACATTTTCCAACTTTTGAGTCGAAGATGGCTGAATATGGAGTGTAGTTCCTCTAGAAACGCATCTTCTTTAAAAAAAATAAAAAATTATTTTCGTTTTCTATCATTTTACGTGTAACTTTTCTAATTAGTTTTTATGCATCATTTTCACATATCTGCATGCATATTTTCCTTTCATGTTTAGAATAGGTTGGGGGGTAGAATGTTGTTTAAAAAAAAAAATTGTGTGATTTGTTTTAACATTGGGTGACATGATTAATTTTAAATTTTAGTATTTGTATTATCTTGGGTCTTAAGTGATTTTACATTATGTTTGCTACTCTACATGTTGATGTCGGAGACAAATATGCGTTGCTTGAAGGAATGAACATGTCATAATAAGTACCAAGTGAGTTTTTGAGCCTATCATTTTTCTTGGAGAGTAACCCTTTTGCCCATTCTTTATACAGCTTAACAGTTTATTATTGTATACACGATCTCTAGATTTCTTTTGAGTTAACCCTTAATAAAAAAAAAAGAAAAAAAAGTGTGTTGCTACATTTGGAGGCCCATCTAACTAGTAGATATGGAAGGTTATTTAGAGCCCTAAAAGACGATGGAAAGGCCATCTTTGATCCGTTTGAGCCTTTCTAGCCATCCCTTTTATTAAATATCCATAGTTAACCCTTTTGAGCCTTTAAAAAAAAAAAACATTTTCTTTGTCAACTTATTATCTTGACCCACTCCGATTTGGAGTATTATCCGATATCTTATAAGTTCCATCACCTATTTATGTTTGAGAAAATGTAAATAATTATGTTGTTCAGTGAAGTTATACAAAAAAAAAAAACAACAAAACAAAAGTTGTTGTTTCAAAAGAATAAAAATAACAATAATAGGTGAAATCCACCTTGCAACTTCCAAAAAATAAAAAAATAAAAAAATTCTTTGCATTTTTCTCAAACATACACTTTGTTTTCCTTATTTCCTTTCTTTGTTAACCATGTCCCTAGCCTACGTTACATCCTAATAAAAGTCCTTCCTAATTTTAGGGAACTATAATCTGAAGTAGAAGCTAGTTATATGGGCTAAAAAGATGTAGTGGTGCATATAAAAAAAATAAATAAATAAATTGGGTTGACTAACAGTTTTTGTTTGACTTGAGATCGTATTATTTTTAAGCTGAGGGCATATTTATTTCATCTTGGTGAGAGCATGTGATATCACTTCTTCATTATTTTCTCTCAATTACCATTCATTGGAGTGACTATTTTTATTGGGTTTAATTTATTTGTAAGAGTGTCACTACTTCCAGTGAGATTTTGGGGTTTGACATGTCATTCTTGAAAGTAGCTATAACAAAGTCTACTGGGCTGATTCATGTGGATGGTTGATGTGGGTGTGATGTTGCTTTAGACTGGAGATAATGCTTATACTTTTATTTGATTGCTATCATTAATCTGATTGAATAAACACAAGTGTTTCTAAAAAAAAAAAAAATCATTTTGAATTTGAATTTTGTTTTCGCTTCATTTGCTAGGGACTAGCAATAAGCTGGTTGGGGGGTGTGTTGAGTGTTAGAAAATGCATATTTATAAAGGAGAAAACCGTCATTTTACATTTCAAGTCTTACTAACAACCCTTACTTTTATGTATTTAACATTCTTGTGATTTAATTATGTGTGTTTTATTTTAATTAAGTAATTTATGTATTTTAGGGGCATTATAGTCATTTCACAATAAAGGAGAAATCAGACGGCAAAACGGACATCACTTTTGAACTCAGGACGGTCAAAAACCTTAGGAGGAGCATAAAAGGAAAAATGGCACTATTCACATGTACGGTACTATTCACGTATACGGGACTGTATACGTTACTGTTCACGGCACTGTTCACATAGACGGATCGATGACGTGGCATTGACCGATGATGTGGCATTGACTGATGAGGTGTCACGATCCTGTTGGACTAAAATTCTTATGTACTGTTGATGGTGACGTGGCAGCATATCAGTGGACGAAAAATCTCGCGTACGGTGCATGCATCACACAGGATTATTTTCAACCAAACCGCGTTACTGTTCATCCGGGTCAAACCGCGTTACTATTTAAAGTCGGGTCAAACCGTGTTACTGTTCATCCGCGTGGTCAAACCGTGGACTGTTGACTGATGACGTGGCGCAATCCTGAGCGTCCAAACTGTTTTTAATCCGATGGCCATGATTTACTCCATGTATCTATAAAAAGGGTGTTAACATATATGTTTCCATAATGTTGATTTTGATGATAACAAACAAGATTAAAAATGATTAATTTTTTAAGCTCAAATTATTTTTTAAATAAATCATTATTTTCACATTGTAAATGTTTTATATTTAATGGAAAAATGATTTTATGAAAAATGATTGTTTAAATACATGCAACGTTTGTCATCATCAAAAAGGGGGAGATTGTTAGCCTAAAGGGCTATACATAATGTAGTTTTGATGATAACAAACATATGTATTGAGTGATTTAATAAATATTGTATTTCACATTTTCACTAGTTTTTTAAGGATAATATTTATGCAAGTGAAATCAAGATTGAAGACACTCAACGGACAACGGCGACATCAAGAATATTGTTTAAAGCTCAACGAACAAATTAGTGAGATAAATTCTTGTAAAGCCGGTATGATTTAATTAATGTTTGATTTAGCATTTGAGAAGCTCAAGAAATTGATTTAATTAAATACTTTTCATAAACTAAAAGTTTTTGTTTTTATAAAGAAAAGTATTTTGTAAATTTAAGTAATTTGGACTTAATTGTTAAGATTTGAAATCTTTGATTTTAATAAGAATTAAATTTCAGAGTTGGACGTTTTTACAAACATTTAAAATGTTTTGGGCCATACCATAATTTATGAATATTTTGGACTAAAGTGAAAGGTTTTGAGAACTTTGAAAAATATAGGTATTATGTTGAAAAGGACCTTTGAGCGAAACAATAAAAACTTTGGGGCCATATCATAATTTTAGAAAGTTTGGGAAAGATAACTAATTAACTATTCTTGGGAAGTTCTGAAATTGGACCTATTTGAAAAGTTTCATAACGTTTTGGGCCGTACTACAGTTTTATAAAGTTTTGGGGTCAAACTATAATTTTAGAAAATAGTTTACTGTAGCAGTTACTGTAGCAAGCGGAATTCCGGATTCTGACAAACGGAAGTCCGAATGTTAGGCAGCATCTATCCGAATTGAAAGCGGAAATCCGGATCCTGACAAACGGAAATCCGGTTGTTGGGCAGTAAGCTACTGAGCGTAAGCGGAAATCCGGATGTGACAAAGCGGAAATCCGGATGTTCAGAAATTCAAATTTGTGGCTGTAACGGTAACATTAAGCGGAATTCCGGATGTCCATAACCGGTAATCCGGTTACAACCAAAATGTGAGTAACGGCTAGTTTTCGAGCTCAAACTATAAAAACTCAAATCCAACTCTTTTTGAAGCCCTCCAACAATCTCCAACAAGCAAGAACAAGTGCACACAACATATATTGAGCTTCAACTTCGTGAATCATCATTCTTTAAATCATCTTTGTTCTTCAATTGTATATCCACTCTTAAAGAGAGATTCATTGTTGTATTTATCATTTCTTATCAAATTGTGAGAGTACAAGTGTGGGAAACACTTGGGGTAAAGAGATTGGAGATATAATCTCTTGTTGAAAAGGTTTATTGACACCTCGAAGTCAATTGTAATCGTTGAAGCCTTGGAAAGGCTTGGATAGTGAAATCCTCAAGCCCGGTGTGCTTGGAGGCGTGGACGTAGGCGGGGATTGCCGAACCACGTAAAAATCCTTGAGTTTGCTTTCTCTTCCCTTGCTCATTTATTATTGTGCTTTCATTGAATTTATTGTTTTCGAATTGATTAAGGCATTAGATTACTTGTTGTGTGGATTTGCTAGGATAATTTTTAAATTTCCAATTCACCCCCCCTCTTGGGTTGCACACTTATATTTCAAAGGGGGCCTCCCCCCCCTAATTTGATATCTCTGAATCCATTTTTGGGATCCATTTTCTGTGATTCCCTCTCCATCTTGTATTTTCTTCGTATTTTAATAAATTTCCATTTTGCCCCTAGTTCAATTATGAGTGGCTAATTTTCTTTCAAGCTTGGGTTGAAGGTGAAGTCTCAACATGTGTCATGGGCTTAATTTGGTAAATTTATTTTCTCTTCCCCTCTAGTTTTTGTGGATGTTCTGACTTCTCGTCGATAAATAATACTAATCTTGTCTAGTACCGCCTTGGTTACACCGGCCCTCTAGTACAAGGTTATTATTATTTGGCACGATAAGCCCTTAGCACCATATTGATTAGAGCGTGGTTCATGAGGTGTGGATTCCCCCCTCATGATTTAATTGGCATTAATACGGATTATTTAGCCCATGATGCATGTTGATACGGATCTAGATACCCAAGTACGTCATTTCAATAGAATTATCTTCAATTTATTCTCGCCATTGCAATTCTAATTTTAGAATTTATTCTCTCCATTTTAATTTAAGTTTTAGCATATTCCAAACCATTTCCACCTTAAATCCAACCACCCATTTACAAAATTAATTCTACACATAATTAAAATCCACCACCTCGTGGGATCGACACTCGTCACCATTGATCTATACTACAATAAATTCGTGCGCTTGCGAGTACATTAAAATTTGCACAACAGGTTCCGTGTTGCCTCCTTTTGTATCCGTACATTCGAGTTTTCTTTGCTTTCTTTCGAGATTCCGATATGTCAAATTGGAAAAGGAAGTTAATTGTTGATGAGGACGAGGAAGAATCAGGGGATTCGGGCCTCAACGTGTCAATATCCACCGATTTCTTAGGTCCCTCCAGTAGTGTAGGTCCTTCCCATGGCAGGGATACCCTTGAGTACCCACTCCCTTTGGTTGTCTCTCCCTCCCCCGAACTAGAGCTTGTAGGGAATAGGGGTGGACCTACGTCAGGCTCTGGTGAGAACCACAGCTTTGATGGGGTTGGGATCCCTGAAGGAGTTGGTGATGGTGAGAGGAGAAGCTCCGGACCGAGCGGACCTCCTCAGAGAAGGCACCTTGGTCATAGGGTAGAGGCAGATTCTTACCCTATTGACTACACAGCTTGTGCCACCACCCAAACTGATCTGTTCAAGCTGAGGAACCTTTACGGCATTCCTGCGGACATTCTCCTGATAGTTCCAGGAAAAGGTGATGTCCCTAATCGGCCTCTGCGGGGGTATGTGACGATGCACCTGGAGAGCTTCAAATTAGGAGCTCGGCTACCCCTTCAACATTATTTTGTCAAGATATTGGGTGGTATGCACCTGGCCCTGGGTCAGCTACACCCCAATGGGTGGAGGGTTCTCTCGGCTATGTATGTGTTGTGGAAGAGGTGTGGATCAGAGGAGCCCTCCCTCGTTGAAGTGAAGCATCTATACCAGCTGAGGAGTAGCCCAAAGGAAGCAGGCTGGTATTACTTCATGTCGAGCTCTGTGAAGAGGAAACCAATCACCGGCTTCCCCTCTTCGTGCAAAAATTGGAAGAACAAATTCTTCTTTGCTGGGGGAGCTTGGTGTCCAGCAGCTCATTCATTGGGTGGTGATATTTACCTTCCAACACATTTTGTCACCCCAGGTCGTTCATTTTTTGCCTATACTCTTTCTCGACGTGTTACTTATTGGGTTCTTTAACCTTATCTGTTCTTTCAGAGTCGTGGGGTTTGATAAAGGGGCTTGAAGACCGACCTCTGCTCCAGGTGGAAACTGCTCTGGTGAACGCATATACCTGCCAAGATCTCCTGTCACCGACAGCCCTGGTTGGTTCGGGTTTGGTGGACATAGCTACCGGAATGGATAACAAGATTCTTAGCGCTCTGTCCCGAAAGCGTGGTCGGGCTCCAAGCAGCTCCAGCAACCCTCCTCCTCCTCCAAAGAAGAGCAGTGTCGGCCCCTCCAAAGCTCCTGTCCCTGATCTGCCCCCTCCCCCACCCCGTAAAAGTGGTGGGGAGAAAACCTCCGACAAGAGTCCTGAGGTCAGCTTGCAGTCTGGGGACCGATCTTCTCCTCTTCCATCTCGGGATCAAGGTGACTACCTGAGCTCATATCAGAAAGATTACAAAAGATCGGTTGGGCCCAAGATGGTGAAGGACATCGAGAGCATGGACCTCTCCGAGTTAGCTGCTTCTGTTCAAAGAGTCTCTTTCAGGCTGGCCACAATGGTTTCGTGTTACAAGACCGGGTCCGCGCGTCATGAGAGGAAGCTTCAAGCTGATAACCAGGAGTTGAAAAAGAAAGCCGAATCTACTGATCGGTCCAAGGAGAAGCTGGCCGAGCTGAACAAGCAGCTTACGGAGCTTGAGGAGAAAGTTACGATTGCTGAGGCCACTTCTTCCAAGCTTGAGGGTGAGCTGGGTGATCTGAAATCCGATCTTCAGGCTACTCAAAGTGAAAGAGATACTCTAAGGACCGCCCTTGAGGGAGAGATCAAATCCCTGAGTGACCAGCTGGCTGAAGAGAAAGGTAAATCCGCTGATGTGGATGATCGGTTGGATGCTGAGTGTTGTGCAAATTTTAATGTACTCGCAAGCGCACGAATCTGTTGTAGTATAGATTAATGGTGACGAGTGTCGATCCCACGAGGAGGTGGATTTTAATTGTGTAGAATTAATTTTGTGAATGGGTGATTGGATTTGTGGTGGAAATGATTGGAATATGCTAAAACTTAAATTAAAATGGAGAGAATAAATTCTAAAATTGGTATTGAAATGGTGAGAATAAATTGAAGAGAATTCTATTGAAATGACGTACTTGGGTATCTGGATCCGTATCAACATGCATCATGGGCTAAATAATCCGTATTAATGCCAATTAAATCATGAGGGGGGAATCCACACCTCATGAACCACGCTCTAATCAATATGGTGCTAAGGGCTTATCGTGCCAAATAATAATAACCTTGTACTAGAGGGCCGGTGTAACCAAGGCGGTATCTAGACAAGACTATTATTATTTGTCGACGAGAAGTCAGAACATCCACAAAAACTAGAGGGGAAGAGAAAATAAATTTACCAAATTAAGCCCATGACACATGTTGAGACTTCACCTTCAACCCAAGCTTGAAAGAAAATTAGCCACTCATAGTTGAACTAGGGGCAAAATGGGAATTTATTAAAATACGAAGAAAATACAAGATGGAGAGGGAATTACAGAAAATGGATCCCAAAAATGGATTCAGAGATCTCCAATTAGGGGGGGGAGGCCCCCTTTTTATAGATACATGGAGTAAATCATGGCCATCGGATTAAAAACAGTTTGGACGCTCAGGATTGCGCCACGTCATCAGTCAACAGTCCACGTTTGACCACGCGGATGAACAGTAACACGGTTTGACCCGACTTTGAACAGTAACGCGGTTTGACCCGGATGAACAGTAACGCGGTTTGGTTGAAAATAATCCTGTGTGATGCATGCACCGTACGCGAGATTTTTCGTCCACTGATATGCTGCCACGTCACCATCAACAGTACATAAGAATTTTAGTCCAACAGGATCGTGACACCTCATCAGTCAATGCCACATCATCGGTCAATGCCACGTCATCATCCGTCTATGTGAACAGTGTCGTGAACAGTAACGTATACAGTATCGTACACGTGAATAGTACCGTACATGTGAATAGTGTCATTTTTCCTTTTATGCTCCTCCTAAGGTTTTCGACCGTCCTGAGTTCAAAAGTGATGTCCGTTTTGCCGTCTGATCTCTCCTTTATTGTGAAATGACTATAATGCCCCTAAAATACATAAATTACTTAATTAAAATAAAACACACGTAATTAAATCATAAGAATGTTAAATACATAAAAGTAAGGGTTGTTAGTAAGACTTGAAATGTAAAATGACGGTTTTCTCCTTTATAAATATGCATTTTCTAATACTCAACACTGAGTATAACTCCGGGGTTGCTTTCAACTATAAGTGCATCATGTCTGTACTCAAGGAAGAATACCCCGAGCTCAACATGAGCAAGCTGGAATCTGGGGTGGAGAGGTGTATGACTGGGGCCGGCCAAGGAGATAAGGAGCAGGATGAGCAAGAGCAGGTGGAGGTTTCTTTGAATGGGGAGCAGGAGGGTAAAACTGGGCAGCGTGCTTTTGAAGTGGGGCAGGGGTCCATGCCTTCTCCTCCCGATGTTGCTGATCTTCCACCTCCCGAGGTAGCTGACCCTTCACCTGCTGAGGCCGTTGATCCTCCTAATCCTTAAGTCTATTTTTGTGAAGACTGTAGTTTTTCGTTTGCCTTGTAAACATTTGAACGTTTATATAAAAATTTTTTAAATGTTCTCTATTGGCTTTCTTATCTGGTTTCGCCTGTTGGTTCTTTAGTGCATCGAACAGGAATAGGCATCCGTTTGCCTTGGTAAAAATTTTCGCAAAATCACCTGCTGGTCTTTGGTGACTGAGCAGGAGCATACACATATTTGCCTTAGTAAAAGTCTCATAAATTTAGCTGCTGGCCCTTCGTTGTCCGAGCAGAAGTATGCACTTTCTTGCCTTAGTAAAATTTTCATAAATTAGCTGCTGGTCTTTCGTTTGACCGAGCAGAAGCATGCACTTTCTTACCTTCGTAGAATTTTCGTAGATTAGCTGCTGGTCTTTTGGTGACCGAGCAGAAGCAGACACTTTCTTGCCTTAGTAGATTAGCTGCTGGTCTTTTGGTGACCGAGCAGAAGCAGACACTTTCTTGCCTTAGTAGATTAGCTGCTGGTCTTTTGTTTGACCGAGCAGAAGCAGGCACTTTCTTGCCTTAGTAAATTAGCTGCTGGTCTTTCATTTGACCGAGCAGGAGCAGGCACTTACTCGCTTTAGTAGATTAGCTGCTGGTCTTTCGTTTGACCGAGCAGAAGCGGGCACTTTCTTGCCTTACTAGATTAGCTGCTGGTCTTTCGTTTGACCGAGAAGAAGCAGGCACTTTCTTGCCTTAGTAGATTAGCTGCTGGTCTTTCGTTTGACCGAGCAGAAGCTGGCACTTTCTTGCCTTACTAGATTAGCTGCTGGTCTTTCGTTGGACCGAGCAGAAGCAGACACTTTCTTGCCTTAGTAGAATTTAATGGGTTTGCTAACAGACAAGTTCCATACTGAATTCATCTTTATTGAATTTCGAATGCGTTACAGAAACATGGAATATATGTGTGTGTCACAAATCGCCGTGCTTGTAACAGAAATAACTTATCCAAATGAAAACTAATAGAGCACTTTGCTTACTGAAAGTACTTTTTCAAGTGCTCGGTGTTCCACGACCTCTTCACCTCTCGTCCGTCTGGATACGCCAGCTTGTAGGCTCCTGGTCCAGTTGCTCGTATCACCCTGTACGGGCCTTCCCATTTCGGTCCAAGAGCTCCATGGTTGGGATTCCTGGTGTTTTGGTTCACCTTCCTGAGCACCCAATCTTCTGTTCGGAACTGCCTCACGCGTACGTTCTTGTTGTAATAACGCATAACCCTTTGCTGACACTGGGCCACTTTCTGCGAGGCCCCTTCCCATTTCTCCTCAAGTAGGTCCAGGCTTAAGCAGATCTGCTCGTCATTTTGCTTTTCAGTGAAATATTCCGTTCGATGTGTCCCCACTCCAATTTCTGCTGGGACTACCGCCTCATGACCGAAAGCTAAAGCGAACGGGGTTTCCCCCGTGGCGGTTTTGTGAGTTGTTCGGTATGCCCATAACACTCCTGGTAGCTCGTCAACCCAGGCTCCCTTCTTCTCTCCCAACCTAGTTTTCAGGAGCTTCTTTATCACTTTGTTGGCCGCTTCCACCTGTCTGTTTGCCCGGGGGTGAGCGGGGGTGCAGAACTTCAGATCCACCCCCAAATTTTGGCAAAATTTCCTGAAGTTGCCGTTGTCAAATTGCTTCCCGTTGTCTGTAATGATGGTATAGGGAATCCCGTATCTGCAGATGATGTTCTTCCAAATGAAATCAGTTGTCTTTCTCTCCGTGATTTGGCTAAAGGCCCCCACCTCCACCCACTTGGTGAAGTAGTCTATTGCCACAATTGCATGTGTCGCAGCTCCCCGGCCCTTAGGTAACGGACCAATCAAGTCGATTCCCCACTGAGCGAAAGGCCACGGGGATGTCATAGTGGTCAGCTTTTCTGGGGGTTGTGCAGGAACCTCAGAGAAGCTTTGGCAGGTTTTACAGTTCTTTGTCATCCTTTTCGCATCCTGGTGCATGGTTGGCCAGAAGTATCCTTGCCGAAGTGCCTTAAAGGCTAAAGTTCTTGCCCCCGAATGATTGCCGCATATTCCTTCATGAATCTCCCTCGGTACATAATCTGCCTCCTCCTCATCTATACATCTCAAAAGGGGCAAGGTGAACCCTCGGCGATACAGCACTTCATCTAGTAGCGTGTACCTCGCTGCTCGGTATTTTAACTTTCTTGCTTGCCTTTTGTCCTCTGGTAAAACTCCGTCGCGGATATATGCGCGAATCGGGTCCATCCAGGATTCTCCAGTGCTTACTCTCATCACCTTCACTTCCTCTCCTATACTCGGCGAGGTCCTTACCTCTAGTGGGACCGACTTAGGTAATTTCGGATCTGCAATTGCGGCCATCCTAGCCAACATATCCGCTCGGTAATTCTCATTCCGGGATATCTGCTTTACCTCCACTTCTTGGAAAAGCCCGACCATCTGCCTTGCCTTTTTCAAATAAAGACCCATCTTCTCTCCTCTTGCTTGGAACTGATCGTTGAGCTGATTACATACCAATTGGGAATCTGCTCGAATTTCTATCCTCTCTGCTCTTAAAGCGTGTGCAAGTTCGAGCCCGGTGATAAAGGCTTCATATTCAGCTTGGTTGTTTGTGAGCTGAAATTCGAACTTCACTGCATATGTTATTTCGGTCCCTTCTGGGCTCCGTATTACAACTCCTGCTCCGGATCCTTGCTCACTACATGATCCGTCAACCATTATCAACCATACCCCCTCTGTTTTCTCCTGCTCTATTGGTTGCTCCTCCCGAACTTCTTCCACTGGCTCCGCTCGGTCAACCATAAATTCTGCCAGTGCTTGGGCTTTGATTGCTCCTCGGGGTTTATAGGCGAGGTCAAATTCACTTAGCTCCACAGACCATTTTACTAACCGACCAGATGCATCTGGTTTTTGAAGTGTTTGTCGAAGAGGCTAGTCAGTCATCACAACAATCTGGTGGGCCTGAAAATACGGTCTGAGTTTCGGGCTGCCGTTATTAGAGCCAGTGCCCACCTCTCCATCAATGGATATCTGGTTTCTGCGTCTGCCAGGGCCTTGCTCGTGTAGTATACCGGGTGTTGCTTTCCTTCCTCTTCTCTGATCAAAACCGAGCTGGTAGCCCATTCAGAGATTACCAGGTACAGAAACAGCTGGTCACCCTCTCTCGGAGTTGACAGTAACGGTGCACGGGCCAGATATTCCTTCAGCTGCCCAAATGCTTCCTCGCACTCTAATGTCCACTTCATTTTTCTCCCTTTCTTTATGATTTGGAAGAAATTGTGGCATTTATCTGTGGCCCGCGAGATGAATCGGTTCAATGCTGCCAATTTCCCTGTAAGGCTTTACACCTCCTTAACTGTCCGCGGAGATCTCATTTCTGTACCGCTCGTATTTTTTCGGGGTTGGCCTCAATCCCTCGGTGGCTTACCAGGAATCCCAGGAATTTGCCCGAGCTGACCCCAAATGCACATTTCTCCGGGTTTAGTTTCATCTCATACTTCCTCAGTAATTCAAAGGTCTCTTCAAGATGCTTCACATGATCCCTCGGCTCTTTGAACTTTGTAATCATATCATCCACGTATACCTCCATAGTGTGTCCAATCAACGGCTTGAAGATCTTGTTTACCAACCTTTGATAGGTGGCTCCTGCATTTTTTAGGCCGAAAGACATTACCCTATAGCAAAACAAACCCATGTTAGTTAAAAAGGCAGTGCTTTCCTCATCCTGCTCGTCCATGGGTATCTGGTTGTATCCAGAAAAGGCATCCATGAAACTGAGCAGACCGTGACCTGCTGTTGAGTCCACCAGCTGATCTCTTTTGGGTAGGAGAAAGTTGTCCTTTGGGCATGCCTTATTGAGGTCCGTGAAGTCCACACACATTCTCCACTTCCCGTTGGCCTTTTTTACCAGGACTACATTTGAAATCCATTCTGGGTACCTGGCTTCCCTTATAAATCCTGCTTTCAACAGCTTCTCCACCTCGGTGTTTATGGCCTCATACCTTTCCTGGTTAAAGCATCTCCTCTTCTGTCTCACTGGCCTTGCCCCCTTCTTTATGGCCAACCTGTGGCAAGCTACCCCGCGATCAATTCCTGGCATATCCTCATGAGACCAGGCAAATATATATGCATGGGACCGTAGACACTTCACTAGCTCGCCTTTTATTACTTCGTCCAATTCTGATCCGACCTTAACCACTCTGCTAGGGTCATTCCTGCTTACAACAACCTCCTCCAGCTTCTCAACAGGTTCCTGGCGACCATTTTTTGAATCCCCTCGGCTATCTAGAGAGGTCACCTGCAGTGTTTCCTTGGCCGCTGTAGCATAGCAGCTCCTCGCCATTCTCTGGTCGCCTTTTACTACACCCACAACTCCATTTATTCTGTACTTCAGCGCCAGATAATGCGTGGACATTACACATTGGCTTATCCTCATGAACGGTCTCCCCAATATCATCTGATAAGGACTTCTTTCCTCTACCACGACAAAGTCCAGCATCATCGTTCTTTCAAATGGCTTTGTCCCCACAGTAATCGGGAGTTCAATGACCCCCATGAGAGTTAGTCGTCCCCCTCCAAATCCCTTCAAGGATGTATTCGTCTGCTCCAGCTTTAAGTCTGAAATCCCCATATCATCTAGGGCCGACTTAAACAAAATATCGACTGAACTGCCCGTGTTCACCAGTATTCGCTGCAATTCTGTACCGGCCACCTTTGCCTTAATTACCAAGGCATCCTCATGAGGATACAGAATACCCTCTTCGTCATCCTCCATCCACATAATGGGAACTTGCCGCACTTTTGCTCTTTTGGCTACCGGCAAATTTAGAAGCACCTCTTTACCAGTCATGACGTATCTCCCATAGTTCTTCCGTGCTCTGTTTGAATCCCCGGCTAATGTTGACCCTCCTGCTATCACACGGATGGCCGGCTGTTCTCGTTCCAGACCCCTCTCAACTCCTTCATCCCGTGTATACTCTGACTCAACGATAGGGGACACTCCGTCTACATACTCATCCAAGTATCGGTTCCTTACTAAATCTTCCACCTGAATCTTCAGGTCACGACATTGGCTGATAGTGTGACCGTAAGTGTCGTGGAATTTGCAGAATCTGCCCTTATCCCATCGATGAGCCGGTTTTGTTATTGGGGCTGGAGGGTATAGCAGGCCTCGTCCCTCGATCCTCTCATATAATTCCTCCATAGAGATCTTTAATGGAGTGTACTGTCTATAGGCCGAGCTCTGGTCTACTAGCTGAACTGCTCGGCTATCATGAATGTCACCTCGGGCTGTCCCAGTTGCTAACTGATCTGGTCGACTAGCCCTGGAATTGGTTGCATGTAATGCTCTGGGAGTGTTGTGGTAGGGGTGGGCAGCCATCTGCTGGAATTCTCGTTGCCGCTCTAGGATCGGGGGGCGCGGAGGTTGAGCCCGGCTGTGTTGGAACTGTTGTGCTCTCAGAGCTATGGGGTAAGGGCGGGACCGAGCTGATATTCCGCCCATCCCTGAAGATTCTCCATTTCGCTTTCCCAACCCACTCCCTTTCGGGGCTCTCCGCTCTTTTCGCCTCAGCTCTTCCAGCTGTTCACTTTTAATTCTTGCTGATTTCTCCTCTTCGATTTCTATATCTCGTCTCGCCTGCTTATACCCCGACGAGTAATTCTGTACGAGGGGGCTTCTTAAGTTATACCACAATCGGCCGATTCTTACACCTTCTTTTAATCCCCTCAACGCCTGCGGGTGATTAAAAGCTCCCAAATCCAGCACGGCTCGATGGTATCATTTTACAAAATCCCGAAGGGATTCATGCTCCTCCTGCTTCATCCCCATCAATTCCATCATGTCGTCCTCTGGGGCCACTGCCCCTCGAAACTGCTCGGCCAACTCCTGGCACATCTGCTCATACCCCTTTATACTTCCTCGGGGTAGCTTGCGGTACCATTCTCGGGCTCGTCCCTCTAGTGTCAACGGGAACATCCTACACCTCTGAGCTGGTGTCAGCCCCTACACACCCGTCATGTCGTTGAAACGCTCAATATGCACCAACGGGTCACTTTGCCCGGAGTATTTGAGGTCGGGGAAGCGGAAATCTCTTGGGATTATGGTACTCATGATCTCAGTTGATAACGGAGATTCTTCATCTAGCATTATCCTCTAGCTCGGGGGCTTTCTCTTGCCCTGCATCTCCTCTATCACCTGCGCCAATCTGCGCACATCCCCCTCCAATTCTATAGCACGATCAGGATCACGTGCAGCTATCTGGTCTCGCTCCTGCTCGACGTTCTGCAATCGCTGTCTGAGCTCTCCTTCATCAATACTGGCCCCTCGGCCATTAATTCTCAGTATCCGTACGGGGCGAGGTTGGTCTCTCCCTTCATCCACGTGTTCCCCTGGGACCCGACCAGTACTTCCATGGGGATGCACCCCATTAGGTTGATCTGGGGGTGGAGGGATTTCCTCGACTCTACGCCCTCGGATGCTGGGTTCTGCTCCAACTTCGTCACTTCCCACGGGGGTTTCACAATCCATTCTCCGCTCGTCCCTCAGCTCAAACAATATGGCTGTGAGAGTCTCCATTTGTTTCTCCATCCGCTCCAATCGATCTTGCATCACCCTCTCTCGGGCTTCATTTGTAATTTCCCGAAGGGTGATTGTCTCCCCAGATTCGTTATCCTCGCTCAAAGCATCCTTCCTTGACAAATCCATGTCTAATCGTTCGATGTTTCTCCGGTAACTACTAATTCGGTGGTAGCTTTTTATCCAGCTCCCCACAGACGGCGCCAAAATGTTGATGCTGAAATCTGCTCGTCTCTTGACCGACCAGATTCTTTCACCAACGTTTGTGTTATCTACTGTTGCTCGTTCACTGGGATTGGAATCGTCCTCCTTTCTCTCAATAGACCTGCACTCACTAAAAATGGATCAGAGACGCCGGTGGTTTTGCCGGCGTAAACCCTCCGATGCCTAAGTTAGCCCAAGGTGTTTACGGGAAAATAATGTAATTTAGATTCTATGAGTTTATTAAAAATTTGTAAGGAAATGGTCTGGTTGCAATTTGGCAGCGTTTTCCCTCTCTCTTTTTTTCTATATCCTTCTTCATCGATTTCTTCTTCTTTTATAGCCGCTGTCCCCACGTTTCCGTTTGCCATTCATCCCACCTTTTTCGGGTAGTGGCAGCCCCTTATGGGACTCGAACTGTTACATTGTGGGCAAACGTGGATCTCGCGTGTCCTTCAACGGTTCTGGGAAAAGCGCAACTACCGCGATTCTGTGGGATCGTGTTCCTGCTTATCTGGGGATGATGCCGGCTCGGTATATACCTCTGGTCGGTATGTTTCCCTGGTTGTATTCATCTCTGGTCGGCTCATGTTAGCCCACGTGTTCTGCTCATATCACTTTGGCTGAGCGATCCGTGCTGGGGCGGAAATAGTAGCATGGCCGACCTGGTGCTTTTATGTACTTAACACATTGTTTCTATTTAGTGCTTCATAAATGTCTTACTACTTTATGTGAACAAGCCAATGTCAATTAAGTTCACATTCACATACATTCCATACATGGAAAAGATAACAAGTAATTGTGTGATAATAATATTAATGTCATTTCATGTACAAGACTAGTATGTATATTATGCTTTAGAAATTGTATCTGCCAAACCAGCAAATTAAGCCATTGAGACAGCTAGCTTCTGGGAATTAGCCTAACAATGGAGAAGAAAGTCATCTTTGCTGTGATGCTGATGCTGTTGTTCATAGGGCAAGCAACGGCGAGGTTCGATAAATGTTATGCCGCATGTTATTTCGATTGCATTTTAGATATGAAGCGTAGGTTTCCATATGTTCCAAAGAAACTCTTGCCTTGTGCCTGGAAATGTTTAAAGCACTGCCTCTTTCATGGCGGTGTTTCTACGAGTTTTGATTACTGTAACATCGGCTGCACAATGGATTCTTGCTCCAATAACGTTGATGGTATATTAAATCTCTCTCTTTAGTTCAGTACTCTATAAATTTCTTCATGAATATGTTTTATAAATTTTAGATATGTGTATCCTTATATGTTTTCTAATGTGACACTGCAGATGCACAAAAGATGGCTGGTTGCATTGACAATTGCTCTAGCAACACTTGCAAGGCGATATCTTGAAATTCCATTAATTCTAGATAAGTTGTGTCAACCCATGAGAGAAAATGAAGTCATTCAGTTGAAGAAAATAAAACATTAACAAGTATTCGGTGTATGGATTGTGTTTGTATTTCATTCTCATGGTATAAGATTGTTTTTACAGAATGCATGGATTTTCCTATAAATAACACTAGAAAAATTGAGAGGAACAGCATGAGTCTAGCCCATTCGCGAAGTGTCATGACTAGGCTTTGTAATCGTGCTGTGCCTAAGCACCAAGCGCATAAGGCCGAACAAAAATACATGAAATATTAATGTTT
The DNA here is from genome assembly GCF_022201045.2 of Citrus sinensis. Classification (NCBI taxonomy): domain Eukaryota; kingdom Viridiplantae; phylum Streptophyta; class Magnoliopsida; order Sapindales; family Rutaceae; genus Citrus; species Citrus sinensis. Next base: position 9,860,846 of record NC_068562.1, on the reverse strand, counting down.
AAAGGCTGTGATTACCATATTCTAGAGTTATCATATCTCATTGTTTGGATATCAACGGATGATAAGATTCTGTTGATTTTTTTGACCATTTTATTGATTTTTTTACCATTTAATGGTGTTCAATTTGTGGAATACTTTACTTTTGAGGTATTGTTATTGAACTCTTGTTTAAATATCAAATTAGGGGTGGGCATAAACCCACAACCCATGGGTTTATCCAAACTCAAACCAAATTAAATGGTTTGGGTTGGGTAAATCATGAAAATGGGTTAGATGTGGGTTTTATGTAGAAAACCATTTCATTATGGTTTGGGTATGGTTTACCCATGGGTTATGAACAAAACTCCAACACTCAAATTTTTCAAATGAAATAAATGAAAACAAAATAAATGAACACAAAATAAATGAACACAAATAAGTGAAAGACCACCATTAAATTTTTTACGGCGTGATCAATTGTCAACAGTTAGAAAATAAAAATAACAATAAAAATAAATTTAAATTAAATAAATATTGTTGTAAATAACATAAATTTTTTTTCTTATTTACAAAAATAATTCCTCCGACATGGAAGGATTATCATAGAAAGAACAGGAGACTATATTAAGAAGAAATAACATAAATTTCTTCTTATTTACAAAATTTTTTTCTTATAATTATTTATTTTGTGAACATTTTCTTATAATAAATATTTTATAATATTTTAAAATTAAATGTAAAAAGTATAGGTAAAATATTTTATTATTTATCTTATAATAAATTTTTATTTGTCATTCAAGTTTTCTTATAATAATTTTTTTATCATTTGACTAATAATTTTCTTATATATTTATTATAAGAAAATTTTCACAAAATAAATAAGTATAAAAAAATTTTATTATTAATTTTTTTGTTCATATCAAAACATATATTTCTTGTTTTTAATGCTTTATTTTTTATTTAGTTTCTATTCATGTGATTTATTTAATTTAGAATAAATATAAATAAAAGAGTAGTTGAAAATAACTTATTTGACCATTATAAAAGCATAAGGGGGAAAAATAATATACGTTGATTACTATAGGGGGGAAACTGGCAATCTCCCTAAAATTAAACATATAAGTAGACAACATAACGCAAAACTACTAAAATAATAAATAAAAATAAATATTACATAATTAAATAAATAACAAGTGGCAAAATTTATTATTAGATTGTTAATGTCATGTTTGTGAAAGTTTATTATTAAAGTGTACGTTCTTATTTATTGAGAAATAATAATTTTTGTGATTAAACTTTATTTTGATTTTCTAGTATTCTTTAATTTAAGGACTAAGTTATTGTAAAATTTATCATTTTTATCCACTATATTTTTTTATATTTTAATATCAATTTAATAATTAATAACAATTAATAATTATTATAATTTTGATATAATTAAATTTTATTAAAATAAAAATTATTTTGATAATAAAATTCAAACCAAACCCAAATGGTTTGGTTTGGTTTGGGTTAAAAATATTTGGGTTGGTTTGGGTTGGATCCAAATTTTTATGGTTTGGTTTGGGTTGACTTAAAATCCAACCCAAACCAACCCATACCCACCCCTATATCAAATGAATATTAAAACATATTTTTCACTATTTTTTTAAACAATGTATTAAGTATATTTTATATGGATTATTAATATTATTAAATGAACATGAAATTTATATTTTTATTGCAAAGGTTAAAAAGTAAGAAATAATAAATACATGGAAATCGATATTTTTATTCACCATGCTGTGAGTTGTTAAATTAAATAGAACTATAAATTTTTGTACAAATATATTTTTATAGACGAAGTATGGTTGCATTGGTTAAAATAATTTGTGGGTCATAAAATATACTTATCTAACCAATGGAATAATGGCTCATAAATTAACGCACGTTAAATTGTACAAAATTTGTGGCTATATTATTTTTCATTAGAAACACCACAATGATTAAAAAATAAAATTAAAAAATTCTCGAGCAGAACGCTTTGATCTCAGACGTCTGTTGACTGTGACCATCTTGATCTTATTCTCCTCCATAATTTTTTAAAATTCTATTTTAAAGAAGTGTTGTAATTTGAAGAGCTAACTAAGTCTATCGAGAATTTTAAAGTAAAATGTTGGTGTTGGGGGTTTAAAAATAAGGAAACAAATTATATTAACCAAAGTCTCTTTGTTAAATTGGTCAAATTTAAACGTTAAAATTATAAGGTTAGAGATGAAATGGGTGATTAAATAGAATTACAGATCTAATTAGGTCGTAAATGTGAGAAAAATTAATGGGTCATTCACCTTGTTCTTCAAAGAGTGCAAAAATTTGTGTCCAATTTATCCGTCAGCAATCCATGTACATGACAGTTAATATATTTATACATATATTATGCCTTTAGAAGTTGAGTCTGCAAAACCAGTAAAAACATTGATACAGCTAAGCTACTAGCAGGAAGCTTAAAAATGGAGAAGACAGCAATCAACAAAATAATCATACTCCTGAGAAACGAACAATATAAGGTAGCATCCAAATTTCAAAACGAAGCACTATAGTTATAATAACATTTGATTATAAAAGATAAACATGTATATATCATATAGCATCCTTGAATAACAGTTGTTAAGGCAAGTGCGGCCATAGTAAAATCACATTACAGCTTACCTTTGACGATGGTGGAGCGGCTTGCAGCCTATAAGAAGCCTGTTACAGCCACAAAAAGTAGCTCCAAACAGCTTCGAAAACTAGTCAAATCCTGTCAGCAACATACCTGGCTAGATTGTTGACTGGCTTAGATTTGCCAATATTTGCCATTTCCCGGCACTTAATTTTGATCCGAGCCAGATAATCATTTGCAATCCAGGCAAAACTCAATAACACAACACTCCTAGCACTACCTTGCTCTAGCAAATCAAGTGACTTCTTCACCCATTCTCGATGGTAAGTAACCTGGTACCACGCTGATGCCTTTTGTTCATATAATACATTCTTTTCATTGTCAGTGAGCTCAAAATCAGAATTCATTTTCTCAAAAACTTGCCTAAACTCTTTCCTCAATGCACTGTAAGAATGCTTGAGCCTCTCCTGTAGTTCTCCTTGCTTCCGGCTATTGTATTTTGGCATGGACCAAATGTGCCTAAACTCTTTCCTGTTCACATTGTACTGTCCCAGAAGACCATTCAGCTGGCCATCATAAGAGCACTTTTGATTCCGTGCATCAGCAGTGAAATCAACTGATCCAGGGACCTCAAGATCAGTATCATAATGGATGTCAACAGGATTAATATCTACCTCAGATGAAACAGAAATGTTTTCATCATAAGCACCTTTAATCTGCCTATAGAGCCTTCCCAATATTTTATTCGATTTGTACGTCTGGTATTCTTCTATTTCCATAAAATCTGGGTATTTTTTCGGTTTCAAATGTGAAGGCATGGTTACAATCTTCCCAGTTTTGGGAGAATCAACCGCAGTGGCAGCTAACTTCGCTAGAAGGATGCAGTTCTCATCAAAAGCTCCATATTCACTGCGGTCAGCATGAACAACATGCGCGTTGCAGATTTGCCCCAGGTTCTAATTCACCAAGTGTTTAGCAAAAAAATCAATTATGTCCTGTAAAATAAAGACAATAAAAAGTTGGAGTTCTATATCTACTAAAAACAAGATAAACCATAATCTGAAAGCTTCTGTAAAAAATAATAGAATGACCGTAATCCAGCTTTTGCTACTTTTTTTTTTAAGTTCCAGAAATCACCAATTCATCTATATCATTAATTGAATTTCGAATTAATCAATTCAGCAATATGAATTAAAATTCCAATTCATCTCTTGTAATTAATGAATTTGTTCACCAATTCATCAATATGAATTTGTTTCTGAACTTAGAATCCCAACGTCAGACAACAGTCCAGAACTTAGCAGCATCTTGACATCAATTTTGAGAACAGCGTGTATGCGCATAATGATGCACCAGAGACAAGTTGGTGTGTCCAAAATTAATAATTTCAAACAAGTCCTTGTTTTTTTTTGGGGGGGGGGGGGTAGATATTAGCCTAACACTGTCATGCTTTGTGAATATAAATACGGAAACAATTGGAAGCTGACATTATCTTAACCAACATACACATGCACAATTGCAGGTGCTATCTTAATTGCCTTGGTGGAGAATGGAAAATTTTATGAAACAATACTAATTAATACTAATGGAAAAAAAATAACAATCATAATAATTATCATTATTATAAATTAGAAAATCCAGAGGCAAATAGCAACCTGATGATTGACATGGCATGTTAAGGGTTTGGCCTCGGCAGGAGTACACTCCATAGGAGGACAGCTCTTCTTACTAGGGGGTATAAGATTTTCATCCCAAGTGACATAGTACAGGTCCCCATCAAGATCACTTCCAGAAGCTTCATTTGTGTGAGGCCTATCACCTTTTTGAGGAAAAACAAGGCAATCACATAAATGGTGCAACTCCGGACGGTCAACTGCTTCCAGAATCCTTACATCTCCAGGACGAAGACAAGGATTCTTCGCTATAACCACAAACCCATTGATAACTTGCAATTTCTTTGTCTCTGCAAACCTAGAACCATGTTTGGAAAAGCAGTTTTCCAGAGATGACTCTGACACTTGGATAAAGCATTGGCATTCTTTCAATTCCCCAAGCTCATCTAAACATCCCATCAACCACCTCCCAGGAGGTACGTAGATCCTTGCCTTATCCCTAAGGCCCTAAAGCTGGGCCGCTCTAATACAAGTTAGCATGCCTTGTAGATGAGGTTCTGTTTGGGGCTTGAAACCAGCACTCAGCATTATTGCTGCTGTGTTTCCTTGCTCAGTGCAGGATGCAGTGAGAACTTCAAATGCCACATCCGAGGCCACGAGCATTAGATTCAGTTTAGAAGCCATAGAAGCCTGCACAGGCCAAAAAATTGCATCTGAAACATTCAATGTGGATAGCAATGTAATGATCTGCCTGTTCAGGAAACCAGGCTGAAACCTAGTCCAAGAACAAATTTCCAAAGTCGTGTGGCAGGACTTGAATTTTTTCATACTTCCCCTCAAAGACATTCGAATCCCATAATCTTTTGCAGGCCAACACGCCACAACCCCTTTGTAACCAGCATATCTAATCTGATAAGCAGAGGGTGGAGGGCTCCCATCCAATTTCAATATCTGGGCTACTTCCATAGCAAGATCAGGGGTGATCTTTCCAATACCATCCGAAAATACATATCCATTCCTCTTAATATCTGGAAGCTCATGATCAACTTCTGTTGGCGGTATCTCAACTGTTGCATGAGTAGAAGAGAAGCAAAGACCCATCCTAGCAGCATACTTTGCAATATTCTTGGCAGTGAACTCCCCCATCCAATTTTTTATGTCAAGTACACTAGTCTCTCCAACTTTAGAAAAAAACCAGGCAGAATGGTCTCTCAGTTGATTGGAGGAGAAGGCCAGAAAAGAATATCTCCGGCCACATAGATTGAATCCATCGGAGAGAATGCTCTTCACCCTTTTAAACACTCCTGTTTTCTGCGAGAAAGAGTTGGACGTGATGTCTTTCACGATAGGAGCAACATAATAGCTGAGAACATTTGCGTTCATTGTTTGCAAGCCCTCATCCATAAAGGTAACTCTTAGAAAGCGATCAGCCACATCTTTACTCTCTAAGAACCCTGTTGGAGAGTTCAACTTCCGGTGGTAGACAGTACGCTTTAGTTGGAGTAATAACCAACCTTCTGACTTCAGCAATGTCATCTATATTCTTAGGACCCTCATTCAGCTTAGGATTCTTTATTAAACATTCTTGCACATCTTTCAGCTTCTCATAGGCATCAAACACCGGACGTTTATAAGAGTAGATGTGCTTCAATGCAGTGACAATGACCTCCCTAGGTTGACACCTTAGCAGATCAAAGAAGCTGTCTGATAACTGATGTTGATTAAGAATGCCTTTATGCATGACTGCATTCACCAGAAACATTATCTCAAAGGATACCCCTTCCTTGTAATGCATACAGAAAAAGGGATCTTCCACGGGCACCTCAAAATCAGGTTCTTCTCTAATTGTGACTGGCTGGCTCAGGCAATCCTCTTGCACCCTTTGTTTTCTAAGATAACTCATGACCTCATTCAACATCCCATGATGAAGATAAGAGATGGAAATTCAATACGAATTACATTGACCAATTGCTCCACTAGGTGAGAAATCTGTTGTTCGGATCCAAGGATCATCATCATCCAACAGATCAAAAGGAACAAGCACCTCTATATCATCCTTGGCAGTTCTGTAGCAGATCCGAGGTGAAGAAGCCAGCCACAACAAAATTGCTACACGTGGTAATTCAGAATATTGCTTGACAATATCGATTTCCCTTACCAAGAACACCTTAAATTCACATTTAATCACTGCATGCTCAGCAGAACTTTTGAGAGCGAAGGCAGTGTCTTTTGTAAAACAAAATTTGCATGTTCCATCAAATGGATCCACCAGAAAATCAGTCCCAGAAGCAGGTCCTCGCCATGAAACAAAAAATTCGTCCTGGGTAACTAATGAACCAATTTCAACATACACATCAGGTAACTTCAAGGGAGCTGAAGTTCCCCCTCTCTGATTCAAGCGGAATGGATTTTCAGGGCCCAAACTGACCTTCAATGCTCGGCCATTCAGAAAAAGCTCCATATGCTCCGCAGCATCCATTGCACGAGTTATGTACGTAGATGTGGCAAAATGCACAAATGCATGGGGCTCCACCTTTTCATAATCATCTGTTTTTTGGACTTCTGCAACATTTTCTATAAAAAAGTTAGGATATGACTCTGAAGGGGTGCAAGAAGTCTTCAACCTACAACGCCACACACCTCCAACTTAATTTTCCAAGTATTTGACAAGATCTACTGCTTTGATATCTCTATCAAATCCACCAACACTAACTTGAGTATCCACCGATGTCTTTTCTCTTTCTTCTGGCTCTATTTATTCCAAAAAAATTCAAGTTCGACTGACAAATATAATATAAAGCAAACTCTTCAAATGAAAACCTGGCACAAAAACTATTAAGTATTGATAATAACCAGTTATCATGATATTTTCACCAATACATTCCAATTCAACACCAGAGTCAATACAAACCATGGAATAAAACAGCATAATTGATGAAAACAATAGAAAACTTTAGGGGGATTTAATATTATATCTAATTGGTTTTAATTATCAACAAATGAGGCTAAAATACAACAGATAACAAAGTTATTGCTAAGAACAGTAAGCTTATATAACAAAATAGTATGCTCATTATTGCACCGGTGCCCACCATGTGGTGCACATCTAGACACATGGTGACTCCCTGTGAATAGTATTTAAACTATGAATTAACCAAATATCGTTACCATAAGGTGATCGCCGTAGCCCAATAGACCATTACCCTGCTCATTACTATTCATTTATAGCAAGCTAACGGAAGCAAAATGCATTTAAAACACAAAAGCATAAAATTCATTATATTCACTTTTGAGTTGTTTCTCAGTGACGGCAACTTAGATGAACCAAGCCCAATAATAACAAATATAAGACTGCACTCGATCAATGAGAAGATAATATTGACCTAACTCAAAATTATACCTGTATCGATTTAAAATTACGAATTGCCTTCAACAGTAACAATTGCTCTGGATCAAAACATATAATACAAGTTACATTTTGCCTCTTATAAGACCAATCAGCTTCAAATAAGAAAAAAAAGATCAACAAATAGTGTCGTTTCATATAATTTAATTCATTTCGGCATAAAAGTCATCTGCATGTAGAAGATTCGAACTTCGGGACTTGATTTCAAAAACACAACAAAATGCGCAGTTTCTATATTCAGTTTTCCCACTCTTTCTCGGGAATCAAACAGAAAAACCAACCAACCAAGTGAAATGTTTAGAAAGGGAAACGGCGGTTACCTTGAGAATGGCGATCGACAGTACAACTTGAGAGAGACTGAGAATGTGTGAGTTTATCTGTTGTTATTACAAGAAACCGAGAAGCTGGGAGTGTTTCTTTTTGGAGCGAATTGCGTGGGATATACCTGTTTTCCCTCAAAATACCCAAAATATACCTTCATATATTAAAATTGTTAGCTTTACACATATATACTTAAAAAGATCAGGAAAAATACAAAAATAACCTCAATAAAAATACTCGACTTATTTAATATGCTTACTCAACTTATTTAATATTCTTACTCGACTTCTTATCGGACCATATACTCAACTTAGTTAATATGCTTACTCGACTTATTTAATATTCTTACTCGACTTCTTACCCGACCATATACTCGATTTATTTAATATACTTACTCGACTTCTTACCCGACCGTATACTCGACTTATTTAATATGCTTACTCGACTAATTTAATATTTTTACTCGACTTCTTACCCGACCATATACTCGACTTACTTAATATGCTTACTCGACTAATTTAATATTCTTACTCGACTTCTTACTGGATCATATACTCGACTTACTTAATATGCTTACTCGACTCATTTAATATTCTTATTTGACTTCTTACCGGATCATATACTCGACTTACTTAATATGCTTACTCGACTCATTTAATATTCTTACTCGACTCATTTAATATTCTTACTCGACTTCTTACCCGACCATATACTCGACTTAGTTAATATTCTTACTCGCCTCATTTAATATTCTTACTCGACTTCTTACCCGACCATATACTTGACTTCTTTAATATGCTTACTCGACTCATTTAATTTTCTTACTCGACTTCTTACCCGACCATATACTCGACTTATTTAATATTCTTACTCGACTCATTTAATATTCTTACTCGATTTCTTACCCGACCATATACTCGACTTAGTTAATATTCTTACTCGACTCATTTAATATTCTTACTCGACTTCTTACCCGACCATATACTCGACTTCTTTAATATACTTACTCGACTCATTTAATATTCTTACTCGACTTCTTACCCGACCATATACTCGACTTACTTATCTCTAATTCTTACTCGACTAAATTCTCGATTTACCCGACTTCGTACCCGACTTCTTCCTGCACTGATTCTTCAATCACTCATAACTTAAATGTAGTCTTAAATCCCTACATTGAAATAGTGTGTGTGTGTGTGTGTGCAAGCACAAAAAATGAATAATGTACTACTAAAATTCATAAATCATTAGGAAGTACACTTATAAGAAAAATAGAGAATGGTGAGAGAAGCCCAAAAAAGAGAAGCAATGGGAGAAGAGAGATGTAAATTCTTAGTTGTTTTAAGGTTATTTTTGACTTTTCCTATCTTCATAAGGTATATTTATGTAATAGGATATAAATTTGGCATTTAAGGGTAAATTGAGGATATTTAAATAAAAAACCCTTCTTTTTGTAAGTGTCCTTTCTCGTCGTTGTTTCCTTCTCAAGCAAATTGTTTTTTAAGAGGGAGAGACTTTTCTTTTTACATTTATTTGTTGGGAGGCCCTAAGTTACGCTAAAGCTTACAGTCTCCTCACAGCAACAATATCACTGGTGGTGTTGGGTATTGTTGCTGTGAAGTTAGCTTACCGTAACTTAGCGCCAGCCTTATTTTATTTATTTATTTTTGGCTCACAGCAACAGTACCACTGGTGGTGTCGGGTATTGTTGCTGTGAAGTTACGCTTACCGTAACTTAGCGCCAGCCTTATTTTATTTATTTATTTTTGGCTCCCGCTACGATCATGAGCAGATACTTGATTCAACAGCTAAGATTAGCTTTCTTAGCTTGATTTATTGAAGTTCCTGAAATAATTAATTCTATTGAGGAGAGAATGATGACTTTGGTCCAATTTAATATTGAGATTAGGTGGTACTAATTTTATAGTTACCTTAATTTAAAAGCTAAAATGTGTTGATCTCATATAAATTTATAATATTCTTATTATTTTATTAAAATTATTATTTAAAAAAATTAAATTTATTATGATTATTAATTTTTATTTTATAATTATAGTATTTTTTATAATAATTATAACTTAAAAATTATAATACTTCAATACTAAATAATATCTTTAATGTGTGATGAGAAAGAAGTTTGTACCTGCCTTAGTTTATCTTAATTGATTTGGTTGTTTTCATTAAATTTTGACTTCTCGGGAAAAATTAAAAATTAGTGTTATTCACTTTATTTTACGGAGTCAACTAAAACTCTGTGTCCAATTTACCCGCCAGCAACTAATCCTAATACACATGTTTTGGACAAGCGCATACTAAAACGATATTTATTCATAGGAATTCAGATTTCCTCTTAACCTAATTTTTTTTAAAAAAAAAAAAGTTGAGAGGAGTTAATGAAATGTGACAAGAAAAAATTAAAATTAAAAATAAAATGGGATAATTATAATTTTATATAAGCAAGAGTTATTTATTTATTTATGGTAATCTCTAAGTTATATTTGTTGTAACTTCAACTAATAAAAATAACATAAAAATAAATAACATACAAGTAGGTGAGGTGAGTCCAATATCTTATTTTAACCTCCTCTTGATGATTGTAAATTACATTAAATATAATTTAAGGTGAGTCTTTTTTTTTTTTTTAAATCATACCCCAAATTTTGGCATTTTTTGCTAAGTCCCTAATGTTTGTTGCAATATAATTAAAGTTATAGGTTTCAAAATTTTAACATATAAACCCTAATTAAATAACAATGATGTTTATTAAATATGTTTATTTATTAAATTACCCTTAAGATAACACAACATTTTAGCGAACTTGTGTGTTAAAATTTTGAAACCCTTACCATTTTTGAGTTTTTGCAAAACAATAAGGACTACAATGTTAAAAACCAAGAAAAATACATCATTAATTTTTGCAACTCCTGCTTTGATCTAAATCTAATTATTGAATCACAAAAAGACAAACATGGGGGCAGGATAGCTGGACCTCTCAAGAAATATCATTTTTACTTTCTAAATTCATTAACGTTTATCCTAACTGGTCCCAAAAAAACACCTCTCACTTCTATCTCTTCAAAAATGGGGAAGAATCAAACTCAACCAAGCATTTAACATCAATAATACTCTATCATAAGCAATGATTTTCAACATATGAATATATGAAAAAACTGATATTCCCTAAACTTTTCTGTTGGCCATGGCAATTGGCAACCAATTTCTTCATAAACTTTTTTAGCCATGGATGGCCATGGCAATTGCAAAGACAAGAGTTTATTTCAAATTCAGTCAATTAAAAATGGCTTTGTTGTTAATGTGAAGAACTTTGATGTAATCAAGGAGGCAAACTTCCGAATTTTTTTTTTGCCCTTTTCTTTTAGTAAATCTTTTCTTTAAGCCATTTACTCTCTAAACGGACAAAACTACTTTGCAACTATCTATATGTTGATGAATTCCAAAAATATATAATGAAAGGTTAATTTCTTGAACAAAGAAATTTTGAAATGTGAAGTAAGACACATGAATCTGAGTCAAAGCTTAAATAAAAATGTGTGCTAAAAAGGAAAATAATCAAAGATATCTAAAATTTAGGAACAGGTTTGGGATAGGAGCCAAAGAAGAAATCTCAACTATTGTATGATTGAGATTTATTGTTTAATTACTTCTTTCACCGAATCATGTAATGGGATAGTTGTCGCGTGTTAATCCTCCAAAACTGAGACTACTGGAGATATCGATAAACTAAATGCAGGAATGGAGGAACTTATAAGGAAGCAAAAATGGCATCCTGAAATTATTAGTGGGTATATATTGGATGGACTTCACAAACAAGTAATTGATGAAATATGATTAACTTTTGAAAGTTCTATTTAATATCGATGCATATGTTCTATTAGTAATGAAGGATAATCTTTAATTCATGTTTCAATAATTTTTCAGTCCTAACGAATAATCGGTACTAGTATTTTTGCTATTTCGAGAGTGATGAAAAGAGATAAATAACAGTAATTCTGTAAATGCATGGGTAAATGAGACAAATTGAAAGTCAAGTATCCACTCCTTATTTAATTTTGAGACAAATGGCTTCGCCTTTATTGGTAATTTTCACATTATATGAACTGTTAGATTTCGTAATAAACTAAATATCCCATACCATAAATGCTTAATCTTAATTTACTAATGGTTCATTAGCAGTTTGTATTTTGCATTGAGTTTCCATGTATCTTCTTTTTTATTAAGCGCAGTGCATATCTAAGAAACCATCCAGCTTAGATTCCTCTTTCATATTATAATTAAATACTTGAAACAAATTAACAAATAGCTAGCATTCAAAATGAAGGCTTCGATTTCTCTTTCACTCGTTATGGTTTCAACCTTTTTTCTTTCAGTTTCTTGTTCAATCCAAGATTCCAATCTTGAATTGTTTCTCAAATGTCTGCTTCATGATCACATTGAGCCCTCTAATCCAATTTCTGAACTAATTTACACCCGAAACAATTCATCTTTCCAATCTGTTCTGAATGCATACATCAAAAACCGCAGGTTCTTAACAGCTTCAACACCAAAACCCCTTGCTATTGTAACGCCCAATCATGAATCCCATGTCCAAGCAACTATAAAATGTTCAAATCAAGCCGGTTTGGAACTCAGAATCCGTAGCGGCGGCCATGATTACGAGGGCCTTTCGTATACATCAACAGTCCCATTTGTTGTTCTTGACATGTTTAATCTCCGAAAAATTGATATTAATATTGCAGACGAGACTGCTTGGGTTCAGGCTGGTGCTACCATTGGAGAATTATACTATCAAATCTCCAACGTAAGCAAGCTCCATGCCTTCCCAGCCGGTGTTTGCCCCACTATGGGCGCCGGCGGGCACATTACCGGTGGCGGTTACGGGAATCTGATGAGGAAATACGGCCTGTCTTCGGACAATGTCGTCGATGCACAGCTTGTTGATGTTGAAGGAAGAATCCTGAACAGAGAATCCATGGGAGAGGATTTGTTTTGGGCCATCAGAGGAGGCGGCGGAGAGAGTTTTGGAGTCATATTAGCTTGGAAAATCAAGCTCGTCTCTGTTCCAGAGAACGTTACCGTTTTCAATGTTGGTAAAACAACCGATCAGGCAACTTCTCAGGGTGCAACAGATGTTATATACAAATGGCAACAGGTTGCTCCCAAGCTTCCTGAAGAGCTTTTCATCAGGGCAATGCCTAAGGTTGTTAACGGAAGCCGGCCCTTGGAGAAGACAGTTATGGTTTCTTTCATTGGTATGTTTCTCGGACAAATAAGTAGTCTAATTCCATTGATGAATCAACAATTTCCGGAATTGGGATTACGGGCAGAAGATTGCCATGAGATGAGTTGGGTTGAATCAACACTTTTTTGGGATCAATATCGGATTGGAACATCCATAAAAGTTTTACTCAACAGATCAACAGATGTAAAATTCTCCTCCAAAAACAAATCTGATTATGTGAAAAACGTGATTCCAAAGAAGGCTTTGGAAGAAATATGGACAAAGATGATTAATTTTGGGAACATGTGGATGCAATGGAATCCTTATGGGGGAAGAATGAGTGAGATTTCAGAATCCGAAACTGCATTTCCTCATAGAGCTGGAAATTTATTCAAGATTCAGTATTGTGCATTGTGGGAAGAAGAAGGGATTAATTCAACTAATCTTTACACAAGTAAGATCAGAGACTTTTATGCTTCAATGGCTCCTTATGTATCAAATAGTCCGAGAGAGGCATTTCTTAACTACAGAGATCTTGATATTGGCAACAGTTATCCAAGCCATAAAACAAGCTTATTAAGGGATGCTGACGTTTATGGGGCTAAGTATTTCAAAGGCAATTACAAGAGGTTAGTTGAAGTGAAAACCAAGGTCGACCCTTTCAATTTCTTCAAGAATGAACAAAGTATTCCACCAGGCCTAGTCAACTTTTGATGATAGAATCAGAAAGTGTAACAATGTAAGGGAAGATATCAGCAAGAATGGATCTTACTTTAGTAAGAAAATAAAAATTAATGAATATTTTATTTCTTGGTAAATGGCAAGAAATCTATGACTTTTTTTTTTGGGGGTAAGAAATCTATCTTGATTTTTAAATTATTAATGTCTTATGTTATTGATGAAAAGTTTGAAAACAATAATGTTTTTTAATGTGTGAAAAAAATAATGTTTTCTAATGTGTCCTAAAACATGAATTATAATTTATAAAAGAATGGATTTTCTCAAACTAAATTTTTTATGTTAAATGATGTTGTTAAGTAAATAAAAGCACCAGGTCGGTCATGCTACTATTTCCACCCCGGCATGAATCACCTCAGCCAAATGGTACGAGCAGAACAGGGGCAACATGAGCCGAGCCGAGACGAATACTGACCAGAGGTATATACCGAGCCGGTACTCGTACCCCAAAAAGCGGAAACACGATCTCACAGAATCGCGGTAGTTGCGCTTTCCCAGAACCGTTGCGGGAGATGCGAGATCCCACGTTTGCCCATGATGCAGCAGTTAGAGTCCCATGAGGGGCTGCCACTACCCGAAAAAGGTGGGATGAAGGGAAAACAGGAACGTGGGGACAGCGGCTATAAAAGAAGAAGAAATCGACGAAGAAGGGGACAGAAAAACTGGAGAGAGGGAAAACGCTACCAAATTGCAACCAGGCCATTTCCTTACAAATTTCTAACAAACATCTTAAATCCAAATTACACTGTTTTCCCGTAAACACCTTGTGCTAACTTAGGCATCGGAGAGTTTACGCCGGCAAAACCACCGGCGTCTCTGATCCATTTTCGGTGAACGCAGGTCTAGTGAGAGAAAGGAGGGTGATTCCAGCTTTAGCGGTTCGTGCAGCAGTCGATAACTTAAACGTTGGTGAAAGAATCTGGTCGGTCTAAGGACGAGCAGATTTCGGCATCAACAGATGTGTTAATTTTATACGCATGAATTTCGTATCACTCAATCCAATAGTTTATTCAAAGTTTTTCTTTTAAAAATAAAAGGGCATCCAAGACATCATTTAATAATAAATCTATGGATGAAAAATTAAATTGTCATTTGAAGCTAAAAATTTAAGGAACGCACTCAACGTATACGCGTAATTTTAGTAATAAATACATCTTGATTAATAAATTTGATTTAAATTCTTTAAATGCTACATATTGCACTTAATTTATCAGTTTTAATTCTTTAAATAGTATAATAGACATCTTTTTATCCCAAATTTGATCTCAAAATGATATGTTATTCATTAAATGGTTGATAATTCTATACAAAATTCAAATAAATTAATTGTATTATCTCACCAACTAATTGATGAATATCAAATTATTTGATATAGTTTTTTGGGAAAAAATGGGAATGTGTAACACTACTTATTAATAAAATACCTTCAAGTGGTACTTAACACAAGGTTACAAACATTTTAGAAACTTAAAATCAATAGAGATTCCGGTATTAGTAATTAAACAGCCATTAACTGGTAAAATCACTTAGATTGTTTTCTTAATAAAATAAATAATTGAGATTTGAATGAACGAGTATCTGCTAATCAGAGAAGGAAAAGTATGAGACTAACACAAGGCCAAAGTAGAACCAATATATAATTTCCATGAAAACGAGATGCCTGCTTTGCATTTTTTTAGAAACAAATTACATGCTGTTGTGCCAGGCCAATTGAATAAAAAATTGAAAGGCCCGACACGATGCAGTAGGCCTGGCCCATTTACAAACTCAAGGGGCCACAAACATTAACACCATGACTCCATATTTAGAACATCATAAATTGAAATTACATTTACTTATTGCAATTGTATTTTTAGCCTCAAAATAGAGTCCACCAATAAATAATCACCGACTCACACTCGAGCCCTATTTGATAATATGTTCTTGTTCTATAAATTGAACCTCTCCCAAAATTAAAAATCACTAGAAATTATCTAATTAGACAGCAGCAATGGAAGGAAAAGGAATCACTGGTCTTCGGCTTCTGATAACATCAATGGTGGTGTTGTTTCTGCTGCTGCTGCCTGCCGCAGCTGAAGGGCACGGTCAGCATCATATTAAGCTCGACACTTGCTTGGCGAATTGCTACCCAAAATGCAACGTCCCTCGGCCACTTTGGTGTGCCACATTGTGCATTGGCAAATGCAAGAACTTAAAATCAATCCCTGATAATCTCTGCAATTGCACTTACACTTGTTCAAAGTTTAAGTGTGCTGAAATTGGCTCGGGTATAAACAAATAATTATGATCCTTAAATTTGCAAGCATCTTTTATATACTTTAATTTATGGACTCTACTTTTTTTTTTTTTCTTCATATATGTTTCTTTGCTGTTGCAGATCCGGAGGCTGTGAAGAAGTGTGTGAAAGGCTGCTCCAAGCTGTGCAACATGAAAATTTAGTCATATAATAAGTTTGATTAAAAAAAAATGTAATGAGATGTTACCATAATCAATAAATTATGTCATTTCCTTGCTGCATATTGTGGTTCATAGTTTGTCCGAGTTTTATATGTTATTTAAAATTCATATCAAAATATAAAAAATACAACCACAAAAAAAAAAAAATGAAGACGCATCATCAATTTTTTAACATCAAATGTTGATGACAAGAGAAGTGCGGTGAGAATTTTTTAAAGAAATTCATATTTTAAGACTATTAACAACATAATTAGACTTTTTTGGAGTGTGCAATTATATATATATATATATATATATATATATATATATATATATATATATATATATAATCCATAGGTTCTATGTTATTTCAATTTCAATGCAAAATTTATAAAGAGAAAAAAGTATCAGAGAGCATATCAATTCTTTAACAAAAAGAAAAAAATATATTAGAAAACACATCAATTCTTTAACATTAATTTTACATTAAAATTTATTGAAATGAATTCTTACTTCAACACCATTAACAACATGTGATCACATTCCCGATCTGATAAACTAAACATATACTTTTAACGCTAACATGAGCTCATAAGCATCTATAGCTTATAGTTTGATTTGATTTGATTTGATTTTTTTTAATTAATGTCTATATGATTTTGTAACATTTGCTATCATAATGAGACTGATTAGGCTGAAGTTCGAATTGAAATCAAATCTCGTCATACTAAAATTTTGAAAAAGGAAAAAAAATTAGACTAAGGAAATGATAAAGGTCAAAAGTAATTAACTTTTTCAAAATCACTATAGCCATAATAGGTAGATGCTATTTTTTGGGCCTCAAAACAGTGTTGTGGTTCAGCCCAATAGGCCGAAGAATCCTTCATTGCACAAAATGCCAATGTTAAAAATATTAACGAAATTAAAACTCAAATATTAAAAAAGGAGATACTAGAGATCCGATCCGAAGTGAACCCGACTCGACCCTGAAATAATTTTGACGGAATTGGATTACTAGTCCAATCCGATCGGTGGAATTTATCGGATCCGAAGGGATTCAGATCGGAGCGAATTGAACCCGATCCGATCTTAAAATCCGATCGAATTGGTAAATTGGTATGAAAAAATAAAAAGAAAGTGAAAAATAATTAACAAACAAAACCTAATTGCTAAATTTGCACGTGCATCGCAGCAAACAGCGGCAGCATCACACGACACATACCGACACACGCACGGCAACACATCGTAGACGGCACGGCAGCACATCGTTGGCGGCGTGGCAGCATCGTGGCCCTCTTTTCACACACACAGATAGGAAACGGCAGGCACGGTAGACGCAGTCACAACGGAACCGGGCGAGGCCATCGCGAGTCCGTGACGCGCCGCCGTGATCCGACGCAGCCCGACTGCCATCCTCTCTCATCCAAACCCGAACTGATCCTACTCAACCCGAATTATAGACTCGATCCGATCCGAATCCTAATACGATCCGATTGTATATAAGATTCGGGTTAACATAGGGTGTTTTTCAACCCGATTAATCCGAAATTCAATCGGATGAATCCGAACCCGATCCGAACTCGATCGCCTCTATAAGAGACTGCCTATATGCTTTTGCCGCTTAGTTGCTAAGCAACCAGTGAAGAAAAACAAAGCTGCTTTGGTTCTTTTTGGAGGTCAGTTTTCGCCACCTTTTCTCTTTAAAATCGCATCTGGGTTTGCATGTTTATCCATTTTTGTTATATTATTTTCTGTTTTTATTTGATGAGTTTGAGGCTGCCTTGAAGTTTCTTTTTTCATGCAATTTATTTTTTGAATTGTTTGTATTGATAGCTTTTGATTGAAGCATCGATATTTGAATGCTAAGAGAAGTTACAGTGGCATATTTCCTGTTTGGGTTTCGTTAAAAAGAACAAAAAGGGAAAAAAGAAACTCATTGTTTGCTTAAAGTTGCTTGCCCTGTTATGTCTTTTTTTGTTTTGTTTTTTAGCTGTATTTGGTATGTGACAGCGTGAGCAATGATATAGGAAATTGTATATCTTTTTGGCTCATATATCTATTTCCAGGGTCTTTATATTGGTTGAATGATAAAGTATTTTGCTATGTTAATGAATGAAAGGACTCATGGCTTAATTGTGGCTTTAACTTTTTTTGTGATACTGTTTTTTCTTTTACATTGATATAACATGAGCTTTATCTTAAAATTCCTTTTATTTACTAACTTTAAAGGAAATGAGATGGATATTAGGCATGGTTAACTAAATCTTGGAGGAATACAATATAATGAAAATCTGGAAGTTGTGCTCGCTAGCCTAGCATGTAGTTACGGTTTTGAAATTAATGGATTTGAATATCTTTCTTGTTTGCAAAAGAGATGGCCTACAATCTCACTTGATTCCAATTATATGGCCGAGTCCATTGCTGCCAAGTGCAGCCTGATGGCTACTCTGATATGCTTTTGTATGTAACTTTTCATTTGGTCTCATAACTTTCTTGTGTGCATTCACAAAATGTGTGGTAGTGTCGGTTAGAGTTTTTGATATGGAGTTGAACAAGATTGGTTGTTAGTCCTTAGTTCTATTTCAAGAATATGAGTTCATTTCCGTCCTATCCCAATAATTTGCTGACAAACACCTCTTAACACTATATCAAATTTTTTTCTTTTGAATCTTTATATAGGGAATTGTAAACTTAGCATGCTAAGTTGTTTTAGTTACTTCCTTTTTTTCAATTTTGATATTGTTGTTATTCCTTTTCATAGGAGGGTCAAAGCAATTTGAAAACAACTCAATGGCTTCATCGTCGTGCTCTACATGTATGATGAATAAGAGCTCATTTGCTCCAAGAGTGATAAATTGCAAAAAAGAGTTGATGTTTAGTTATTCAAGTCTTGTGGATAAATTACCAGTTCATAGAAATTCATTTTCTCTATCTGCTGACTTTTCAAAATCAAGATTGTTGTTATCCCATGAAAAATCAGTGAAATGGAAGCAGACCCAGCAGTTGCCTTTAAGGAATTCAATCCAGTGCTGGGCAGTAGAAACTCAAAGTACCCCCTCATTTACCATCGGGAAGAAGTTTCAACTTGATGACGTGATTGAAGCACAACAGTTTGATAGAGACATTCTTAATGCTATATTTGAAGTTGCGCGTGAAATGGAGAAGATAGAAAAGAATTCACCTGGAAGCCAAATTCTTAAAGGTTACCTAATGGCTACTCTGTTTTATGAGCCCTCTACTAGAACTAGGCTTTCATTTGAGTCTGCTATGAAGCGGTTAGGTGGGGAAGTTTTGACTACAGAAAATGCTAGGGAATTTTCATCTGCAGCAAAGGGGGAGACACTGGAAGGTAAATATCATTTTGATCATTCATCCAGGATTCCCTTAAGTAGTTTCCTTGTAATGTGGTTCTGATATAGTTGCTTGATTTGCAGACACTATAAGGACTGTTGAGGGGTACTCTGATATAATAGTTATGCGGCATTTTGAAAGCGGAGCTGCCAGAAGAGCTGCAACAACAGCTGTCATTCCTGTCATAAATGCTGGAGATGGTCCTGGACAGCATCCAACTCAGGTATGCACTGAGTTTTCCTTAATGCATCTGTTTGGGAGATGTTATAGTTTTCCTTTGGTACATAAATAAAATGTAGCATTCTATTCCTGATGTCTTAGAGTTTTCCTTATGTTGATTTCTATTCGGGAGTAAACTGAGTCAAAGCTCTGCTCTTGCTTTTACACTCAACACAGGCTCTTTTAGATGTCTATACTATTGAAAGAGAAATAGGCAAGCTGGATGGCATTAAAGTTGGGCTTGTGGGAGATCTAGCTAATGGAAGAACAGTCCGCTCGCTTGCTTACTTGCTTGCCAAATACCAAGATGTGAAGATCTACTTTGTCTCTCCTGGTGTAGTAAAAATGAAGGTAGTGTATTGATTAACCAATTGGGCTTCTCTGACGTGATTTGGAAATAAATTGACATGGATCAGTTAGATATTGGGTATGACACGTTAGAACTTGAATCAGAAATCTGTAAGTTTGGTTGCTCAATTTATTTTGCCCATCTCAGGATGATATCAAAGACTATCTTACATCACAAGGTGTAGAATGGGAAGAAAGTGCAGACTTAATGGAAGTGGCTTCGAAATGTGACGTGGTGTATCAAACTCGCATACAGCGGGAACGCTTTGGAGAGAGAACTGACCTTTACGAAGAAGCTCGAGGCAAGTACATTGTGGATCAGAATGTATTACAAGTGATGGAGAAGCACGCTGTGGTGTTGCACCCTCTCCCAAGGCTTGATGAGGTAAGCAACCATTGTTTGTCACGAATGCTGGTGTGGCCCTTCTCATGTTTTCTCTAATATGGCTTCTTATGCTAACAGATAACAGTAGACGTTGATGCTGATCCTAGGGCTGCCTATTTTAGACAAGCAAAGAATGGTCTGTATATTCGGATGGCTCTCTTGAAACTATTGCTTGTTGGGTGGTGACAAATGCCTTGCCAACACTTCGAAATTTTGAAGCATTTGTTTTTGCTCAAGTTTTTTTTTTCTTTTCCTTGTTAACATTTTCTTACAACTGGGAGAATATTGTGTTTGATGTTATTTTTTTCTCAGAGGCTTAAATTTGTAAGAGATTTTTTATATTTCTTATATTCTCTGGCCAACAAAGGTCAAATTATGTCTTCGATACCCTCATTTTCAACATTTACGCTTTGGTATTGTTGTAGCATTGTCAGCCAGCTGAATGTCAATATTATATCATCTGCTCTAACATCTCATCATTTAAGGGGCGAGAGAATATTCACCGTTATCTAATAAAGAAGCAATAAGGCATTGAACTCATTTCATGCAAAACCATTATTCCAGGGATTTCTAACTATCCCGAGAGTGAATAAAAGAACATGATTTTGATAGCAATCGTAAATAACGAACTTTATTGTTTGAAATTAAACATGTATCGTTAATTAAGTGAATTTTTATATAGTTATATTTATCAATCTGTTATTATGTTTATATAGGCTAATCCAATTTAATAGAACTGGATATCAACTTTACGTTTTACTTTCTTATCTAACATTAAGCCAACTATTGTATATGTAATATGATTGTATTAGTTGTGATCAAGATATGATTTTGTTTTCTTTTTTAATTTAATATTATATAAAATCCAATCAAAATAAAATATAATAAAATTCTTTTAAATATACAATCAATCTGACATATCAAAGTTCATTCAATGTAATTCACCGAAATCCAATAGAATGATAAACTGTCTTATTATGAGGAGATTCAAACTCTCTACTTTATAGTTGAAAGAGAGAAGATGCTAACTGACCCAACCGAGGGGTTGTTGGTGATTAAGATAAATATTTAAATGTGCTTATTTTCTTTCTTAATAATTCTTTAAAACTTGGACTTACATGAAAAAATAGTGATAATCAAAAGACACATGAAGCATTTTCAAAAGTTTTGGGAACGTGTCTGCAACTTTTAGAATCTGCCGAAAACATAAATATGGCGTGTTTCCAATTTAGATCTCATTGTCCATGAAACCGAGTACTTAATAATCAATGGAAATGGAAGAACCTTTTCTTGATACCTCTAGAGTAGATACGAATCAACTTGCTATAAGGGAACGTCCGAAACGATCAACATGCGAAAAGCTCACAAGCAAAGCTTCGGCTTTGCTGCTTTCCAATGAATCCTTTTGTGGGATTCACTCTGCAAAAAGTGTTTCTACAAAAAGCACGGTGGATTTTAGACTACATCTTCCCCATGTTCACTACTCAATACAAATTTGAGCTAGAAAATAACCTGTAAAACGACAAGTACTCCAACTATGCATCCAGCTGGTAGGTCGTGGCTGAATGCATGAAAGCTGAACCCACGTCATAGGTTGAAAATGGGGAACATGCACTTAACAATCCACCATGTCTTCTGCAACAATCTTTGCTACTGAGTGAATCTGACAACGAATACTTCTAAAAACATGATCACAAATATTATCATATCCAAAAGACGCACAAGCCAGTGTAATCACTCCTAATATCAAGCAATGAAATCATCTATTATTATGTTAGTGGTAGTGTTTGTAAGTGTGACGAACTAATTAAAAGTGTTTGGGATGAGAGTAAATGAAAGGAAATATTCATTTGTATCCAAGTAACTAAAAGAAATCAGTAAAATAGAGCCACCCAATGATCGTTTGATGTATACGACGTCGCGCAATATATTAAAATTTAAATTTTCTTACCGTGAGAAGTAATTATATAACTATGTTTAGTTATATAATAACCATTCTTTACAATTTCTTACAATATTTCATTTCAACTATTGACTTCAATAACTTATACAAAGAGATTCATCAGTGATTTACAAATGAAAAAAAAATAATGATCGCAAATAAAAAATTCATTAATCTATAATTACTACGATTTCTTACCATGTACGCAATTATGCGTGTTACAATGACAATGATTCTTACTACCTGCATACTTGGGGTTTTCTGATGCATTAATTGTGGGTTGAATACAGGAAAATTCTAAGATTGCCCCGAACAATTATAATAGTAAAGAGAAATTTCTTAATCAGATACAAATCCCCGTAGCCATAATGAAATTGGAATTACCAGTCCTTCGTTGACACCATAAATTTACTTTTAGAATCTCTAAGGGCCTTTCGTATGTGTTAGCCTAGTCGTTTCTTTTTATCCCTTAATGGGCTTTGGGCTTGTTTATTCACAATGTCCAATGGATTACGCCCTTTTCAAGGGTCGGGTCAGTCAGGATACCATTAAAATTCATTATTTTTTTTTTTCGGGAACAAGATCTTTGGTAGTGTGTACTGTATAGAGCTTTCATTTTTGAGACGACAAGAATTGATGACAGGCGCATAGCAAGCATTTATTATTATTATTGTGCTAGAATATTCATGAAATGTGAGAAGCCCGAATTACAGTTAATTTTTGCATGTAGATGACTAGTGAGTTGCGGAGTTAACAGTGGAGGCCGATAAAGTTGCTGGGTTTCAATCATTAACTAATATAATAATCACAATTATTTAACAAAGTAAATACAATATAAATTATTGTTACAAGCTTTTAGCCGCCTGCTCCCACCAACAAAAAGTTGAAAAAGACTTGAGGGAATTGGTCGTAAGCTTATTTGTCATAAGCTATTGTTACTGGTAGCAGAATTAATAACAGGTATAATAATATCTGACCTGTTTCTATGTACGCAGGAACTTCTGGAGAAGAAGCATTACGAGAAGAGATCCTGGTCGTGGTAGAGTTAGTTGAAGAGAGATCTTGATCGTGATCGAGAGGGTAACCAGAATCTCGCATCAACAGGTTGAATACAGGAAAATTCTAAGATTGCCCCGAACAATTATAATAGTAAAGAGAAATTTCTTAATCAGATACAAATCCCCGTAGCCATAATGAAATTGGAATTACCAGTCCTTCGTTGACACAATAAATTTACTTTTAAAATCTCTAAGGGCCTTTCGTATGTGTTAGCCTAGTCGGTCCTTTGTATCCCTTAATGGGCTTTGGGCTTATTTATTCACAATGTCCAATGGATTACGCCCTTTTCAAGGGTCAGGTCAGTGGGACCATAAAAATTCATTAAATTTTTTCGGGAACAAGATCTTTCGTAGTGTGTGCTGTATAGAGCTTTCATTTTTGAGACGACAAGAATTGGTGACAGGCGCATAGCAAGCATTTATTATTATTAGTGTGCTAGAATATTCATGAAATGTGACAAGCCCGAATTACAGTTAATTTTTGCATGTAGATGACTAGTGAGTTGCGGAGTTAAACAGCGGAGGCCGATAAAGTTGCTGGGTTTCAATCATTAACTAATATAATAATCACAATTATTTAACAATGTAAATACAATATAAATTATTGTTACAAGCTTTTAGCCGCCTGCTCCCACCAACAAAAAGTTGAAAAAGACTTGAGGGAATTGGTCGTAAGCTTATTTGTCATAAGCTATTGTTACTGGTAGCAGAATTAATAACAGGTATAAAAATTTCTAGCAATTATTGTCGTTTTAGGACAAAACAACACTTTGTTGATAATAAGATATTTTACAAACACGTGTACTTTATTTTTAAAACTAACATCGCTGTCAACTGCACAGTTGATCACACACTTAATTATTTTTTATTTATCCAATTGATCACCTTTTCATCGGCACAACCAAACTTTATTATTTTATAACCCACAAGAATCCAAAACCGGCCACGACTTCATTCCAGCTCTCACTTGATAAGCTTCAGAGGTCTCATCATTATATTGTCTTCGTGATCCAAGATCTGCATAAGAGTAATGGAAAATCAGGCAATAGCTTTACAACCAAAATTAGTCGGATAAAAAACTGAAGACAAATTAACGGGGAAGAAAAAAAAATGAAGGTTTACTTACGTGGCAATGGTACACGTAGCCAGGTTCTGCAGTTGCATCAAAAGGGTACGATGCATTCGCGTGTACGTAAGAGAACCTCACCAATATTCTTGTCACGTAACCGGGTGTTATCTTGTACACATTTTTCCAACCCTGTTCATGCACGGGCACGGCTTGTTTCTTGCCGCACGCATGCTTGCTTAAGTTGCACTTGATCGCATCGTTTATTTTGTTCATGCAGGCCTTAAACTCTTCTAGATTCACAAGTTCCGTCTGATCTAACGTCTTAAACAACCCTAGATGAATGTGCAGCGGATGATTATCCCCCGTAAGATTTATCACTTCCCACAGTTCACTGGTCCCCACCTTAGGTGTCTCGGTCACGGGATCTTCTAATGTTTTTGCGTTGATTAGAAGATGAGTGGGCTTACCAGTGTTGCTCGTGTACTCGTACATAGCAATATAGCGTGTGGTCGAAGCAGCGGATAAATCCGCTGAAGGGTATTCTATCAACTTCTCGGGCACGCGCCAAGGGTCGGTTTCGCGGTTCTTCAATATGATAAATTTCATCACCTTACCATTAGCATCGTTGACCGGGTTACCTGCTGGGTAAGGATAAGGTGCATCATTTGCTAGAATAGCAACATCAGACGTTGATTCTGAAAAGTCAATGACCACGTCAGCGATCTCAGCTGGGGCCAGGACGGTGTCATTGGTCACTACGGGTTTTCCGAGATACGCTGAATCAGATCCTACATGGATGAATCTCAAACCGTTGGTGAAGAAGAATCTAAAGAATCTCGCATTGCTGGCATTGATGATACGGAATCTGTATTTACGACGACGTACTGTCATACGTGGCCATGCTTTCCCATTCACCACGATTACGTCACCAAAGTACTCAGGTTGCCACTGTGGGTGTATCGAGGGATTGTTTCCAGTGGAATTCATGTATATGGAACCATTGGTAAGAAAGTTTCGATCGAAGACGAACAACGGCCGATCGAACACGTCACCACTTGGGAGTCTAAGCGGAGCCTCAACATCAGGATGGCGGAGAATATAGGCCCCAATCAAGCCAGCCAGCAGGTTGACTCTAGTCAACCCCATGGTATGATCATGATACCACGTATTCCCCGGCTGCTGCATGTTGTGATAATGGTACGTTTCGTTAGTCCAAGTGGGTCCCTTCTCTTCAAATCCAGCGGTGAACCATGATTTTGCGTATCCATCGCTCTCAGGTTCATCAATGCCGCCGTGGAGGTGCACCACAGTAGGGACACCTTTCTTGTTGCTTGGCATGGCAGTTGGGATCGTTGGGTCGATTGGAAGTATGTGATTTGGAGGGAGGTGATTTTGCCACGTCACGTAAGTGTCAATGCCATGAAGGGCCTCGATGGTTGGACCAGGGACGCTTGCTGTGAGACTTGATGTACCGAAGGCAAACACTGGTGTTGGAGGGAGGTCTCTGTGGAATTTCTGTATAGAAAAGAAAAGGGTAAAAAGAATAAACTCATTTTGACTATCAAGCGACGTCGTGTACATCATCATAAGTCACGACCCTTGTTTACTAAAACGTAATAAAGTGGATGGTTTTTACTTTTTTAACTTTTTGCAGTTTCAAATAGTAAAAAAAATATTTTAAATATGCAAATATTTTAATTTAATAAATTAATAGCTTTGCCACTAAGAAAAGTTTATTAACTATACAAATATTAATCAATCGAGTTATATTATAGCTTGCACGCTAACTTCAAGTCGAGAATAATAAATTATATTATTTAATTAAAATTTTAATTATAAAAATTTTGTTACATTTTTTCTTTTTGTGATAATGTATGGTTAATATTTAAATATTTTTATATTTGTTAAGAAAAAAAAAAAAAAAACGTCGGATCATGAGACCGATCTAAGTCGTCCATGTAGAACAATGACTATAGAAATTGGAGGGTAATGAATTATTTAGTGAAATGAGTGTTCGAGTCTCTCGTGTACGTTGTGAGGGCACTTTTTAATTTGTTTTCTGCTTTTTGTTTTTTTTTCTTTTATTAATTTTTCATAATTGGACATTTGCTTCAACTTTGGATTTATAGATTTGTAGGAAGAGCTCTTAAACCTAACCTACTTGTAGTAGTGGGGAAGCCACTAACAAAGCCAGTAAAAAAGGATAGTTTGCTGATTGGGTGATTTTTAATTTTTTTATTAGCCCCACAAAGAAAGGAGATGAAAAACCAACACTTTTTTTTTTTTGTAATTCACAATCACAAATGGTCCCCAAGTGCATATATTATACTTGTAAAATTATCGTGAATTAAATGAGTGACGATTGTCTAAAAAACGTGGTTTAAATTTGCTTTGCAAGTTTGTGTCCTGCATGGGCCATTTGAAGTTTTACTTTAGGAAAAAAAAATAATGCTTTGCTAATTACTTTAAAAACCGGAAAATTAGATCTAAAATAGTTTTATTTCAGTGTCACCAAAAGCTGATTAAGTGAACTATCTATCTAAATTAGAGGGGGAAAAAGGGAGAGGAATTATTTAAAAGCATCAATATAGAAACTATCATATAGTGATTTTTTAAAAAATATATAAAATATCACAAACAACTATACGTGTATATATATATATATGCACACACACATAAAAATTTCAAATATTAATCAATATTAGAATTTATAAATATCTAATATATTTTGAAAGAAATATCATCCACTAAACATTAACTTTTACCTGCACAGCGAGCAAGCAATTGTCTAAGTTGAATAACCAAATTTGCCGAACAAAGACAAATATATTGCAAGTTTATGATTTTCTGTTTTTGCTTTTCAATTCTTTTACACTCTTAACTCTTTTATTAGAAACCAAGTGATGTAATATCATATAAATTCATGCACAAAAGCCAATAGTACTTGATGAACACATAGTGTACGTCTCGAAATCTATAAAGGAAATGGCCGACTATAGCTTAGCTGGTACCCAAGAAACTGGCATGTCAAAAGAAAATAGATGAAAGAATGAAAATGATGAAATTTATTGTGCTTACCCATTTCTTTTCGAACATACCAATCTCTAGTTTCTTTGGCTTTACAACACCATTTGCAGCATAATACCCTTTGATTTTAGGCATATCTGGAAGCTCATCAACAAACATCTCTAATTTCAATGGATTTATTAGCCCTCCTCCTGTCGTTGCAGCTGAGTTTACCACCACTCTTGACAAAGCAAAAAACATCAAATGAATCACTAAAATTCTCTCCATTAGAGCCATGCATAATTAATTAATCTCTTGGTTGCAAGCAGAGAAAGAAAGAGAGAACATATAAAGGAAGGGGGGAGAGAGGATTTATTTTTATTTTATTCCTTTTAAATAACTATTAAGAATGTGAACGAGTAGAATAATTGAATATTACGTAAGGGAATTGTTGATGAGAATGAAACGCGGCGTAATTCTCGTACGGTGGCTATTATTTGCTAACGTAGTTTGCTGATGCTCTTACTGCGCTTATTTTATTTTATGAATCCGTGTATGAAAGATTAGCAGTTAAATCTGTCCAGAAAGAACCCGAAAAATAAATCAAAGTTTTCTAAAAAGTTGGGTGAGTTCAAATTAGAAGGTACGATCGTGATTTGACTAGTACTATTGCGGTATGGTCTTGATAACACTACAAATATTCTATAATTTCATTAAGTCAAACTTGATAGGATCCTAATTGGACAAGTAATATTGCGGAATTTTCTTGATAGCTACGCTATTAGTTTTCTTAATAACGATTGTAACGTCATAGATACAGTAATTTATAAATTATTAGTATCTATTTAACAACTTGCTTGGCATATTCTACAATATTTCTCTCTCTAGTGTTGGTTGTTCTTTGTCCTTTCTCATATGATTTGGACATTGACATTATACATTTTTCTGAATCATGATTTTCCAATAAAGTATACCAAGTTAATGATTCTTAATATATGAGGTGGCCACTTTTTTCTAATTGGACTTGTTCCTAATATGTCTATCTATATGTCAAATTGAAGAGCAAAATGTTCGTGAGATTATAGGGTGGCGCCCCTAGAAACTAAAACGCGAGGTATTAAATAAACAAATCAAGAAAATGATGGGGGTAATTCTATCGAATATTTTTCTTTAGTTTTGTAAGATTCTGTTTCGTAATTAGTCCAGATTTCATTAGAAGTATTTGAGTTAATTACCGAAAGTGGTCAATAAGAATAAAGAAGACTGGAATTTTTCGTGGCTTGAAATACTTTCTACTTCAACAAGATCACACCCAACTATTGAATAATTCACTCGGTAAATAGAGATTACAACCTATCATTTCAAAATTGAGGAGAACCCATTGCTTTCAAGCGGTGAATCGCACAACTATATGATAGTCCCGTCATGTTGACATAATGATGTAGGAGGCTCGTTCTGCCAATCAAGTTTTTCTATTAAAATTCAAGTTATTATTTACTAAATTTTTGATGTAGTATATCAACATATATTTTCATCCCATGTAGGCATATGCAAAGCTTAAATAAATTAAGCTTAAATTCATCTGTTGAGTAATCAATTTTCATAATTTGTAAAAATTCATTATTAGTTTCACTTGTGAGTGGACAAATGACACATTATCTCAGATTGATAAATTGTGTTGGAAGTGTTGTAGTTATTAATGTATCCAAATTATACCAACAAAGTGTTGGCTCCACTGGCAATAGAGTCTCCTTAAGTGGCTTGACTGGGTTTGCTCCCTAGTTCGAGTCGCAGGGAAGTCGCCTTTGTTGGGAGAACCTGTGCCTCCTGGTTTGAGCAAGAACTTCTAGTCTGGGTTGTGGTACGGGCTTAAAGGTGCCTCCTACAGTTGGAGCCTTCCCCAGGATACCTCGTGTTTAAGACCCCCAGGATACCTCATGTTTAAGACAAAAAAAAGGATTTCAACCATGATTTTCTATTTTTCTTTTTTATTATTTGGTAAAAATATAAACGATATTTCATACATGATCTGTAAACGTTCTTATATGTCATTGATGTAATGAACTTATAAATGACACGTTATACAATGTATTCTTCAGGGTAAAATGTTGCAACATATTTGCTATATGCTGAAAAATCAAACAATATTCCACGTATATTCGTAAATTGTACACGAAGTCGTCTAAATTATGAAGTTATAATGACAAGTCCTACAAATTTTATTCCAACTTTTACTCAGGTGCAATGGTAAACTTACAATATGTCATGTTTATTTTGTCAATGAAAATGACATGTCTACTAATTTTTGTGTATTTTAATGACGTGTTATCTATACGTTATCTATACGTTATCTATACGTTGAACATATTTATGACATTCATACGTTTAAGGCCAAAGATTCATTTTTTATCTCCCTATCTCTCTTCCATACAGTTGGGTCCCCGAAAAAGCATGAAGAGGTTGAAGGATAATTATTCATGGGATCGATTTCCCTTGCAATGCAACTTTGGAGGAAATTACTATTATTATTATTATTTTATGTCTGCACATATTGGAAGGTCTGTGAAATTTATCTCAGTTCATGAGTGTAAAATCACAAAATATAATGCAAATTTGTGCATTAAAAATTCTATACGTATACCATATTTATTATTTCTTTTAACTATTTAGTGGCGTCAATAACGTATGGGGAATAAAAAGGGAAAATAGCTTGGTTAGCTTGGTTAAATGGGATAACATATGCCAACCAAAGCTTTGCGGAGGCTTTGGCCTTACGAAGCTTAGTTTGATGAATGAGGCGTTACTTATGAAAATCGGGTGGGGCATAATTTCTGCCCCGAATAGTTTATGGGTCAAAGTTCTCTTGTCAAAATATGGGCAGAGCTTGATCATACCTCGCTCCCAAACGTCCCACCTACGAAATATGGATCATACATGTGGAAGGCTGTGGGAGGAATCTGGCCGGAGGTCTTAAAAGGGATAAAATGGGATATTGGTAATGGCAACAGAGTTAGATTTTGGTGGGATAATTGGGCAACAGAGGATTACCCTTTGCATGCCTTCGCTTTACAGCCGATACCTCTCGAGCAGGTAGATGAGTGTGTAGCGAGGTTTACCACTGATGAGGGAGCTTGGAACTGGAGGCTTTTTGCCAGTTTTTTGCCTCATCATCTACTTCTCAAAATTGCTGCGATAAAGTCTCCCAACGTTAATGATGAGGATGATCAAATGTACTGGGCTTATTCCAAGTCAGGAGAATTCACAACTAAATCAGCCTACGTAGCTTTGTCAAAAATGACGGTTAATGATGAGGACTCCTTTTGGAGCTTTGTTTGGCACAAGAGAGGACCCCAACGTATCAGAACCTTTCTGTGGGTGGTCGGACATAATAGACTGAATACTCTTCATGCTTTGAGAGACTGCCCCGGTGTCAATTTTTTTAATCTGAATCTCAGAGATTTGATGTTATATAATTTGAAGAACTTGTGGAAGTATGAAGGGTTTTTTGACTGGACATGTCTTTTCGGAGTCACAATCTGGAGGCTTTGGTTTTGGCGTAATCAAAACCTTCACAATGGTGTAACCAACAGAATGAGCAACATAGTGATGGATATTAAGTGTCGTACTGAGGAAATTCAGAAGATTAACGAGAGCTTATTTGTTCCTGCTGACATGAAGGTTGAAAAACATTTTGGATGGGTGGCCCCGAGCTGGCCGTGGTTTAAACTTAATACAGATGGAACCCATAAAAGTTCTGGTTTATCTAGTGCTGGGGGCTTAATTCAAAACTGCCATGGAGAATGGATAATTGGTTTTGGCATGGATATTTGTGTTGGCTTCATAACTGGAGCTGAGTTATGGGGCCTTTACCAGGGATTATGCTTGGCCTGGAATATAGGAATTCGACAGCTTCAAGTTGATGTTGACAGTATTTGCGTTACTGAATTGGTGGCTAATGAAAGTGTTAGGCCAAATGCGTATGCCTCGCTTATCAGGAGCATCAAGGATCTGTTGAACAGAGGCTGGCAAGTGCAAATCAAACATGCCTACAGAGAAACTAACTTTGCAGCTGACTTCCTTGCAAACTTTGCTCTATCCTTACCTGTTGGTCTGCACATTTTCAATTCTCCTCCTTCAGGGGCTGATTTATGGCTTCTGCATGATTGTACTGGGGTTTCATACTCTCGTTCTGTTTTGCCTTAGCCTTTAGATAGGCTTGTTATTGTACCAAAAAAAAAAAAAAAAAGGGAAAATAGGAACACTAATAACAACTAACCCTTTTTTTTCCCTAATAAAATTAACCCCACAGGAATGCATTAAAATTAGAACCTTTTTCAGAGCTCACAATTGTTCAATATTTGATTCATTTGAAGAAACGATATATAAAATTTGACTATTTTATTAATATAGAGCAATTTGTAGCGGTTGATAAAATTTACTCATGAGTAATACATGCACCCTAATTTCGCATTAAAATATGGATATGAACTTGATGCAAAACAACTTACTCATTTCACTTAAAAAGCAAAACAACTCGCTCATTTCACTTACAAACTCTTAATATAAACTTCTTATTAGATCTTAGTTATTGCCACAGGAAAGAAAATAAAAGCGAAATGGAGAAAATTCAGAAATATGTTCATTCAAATGCGTTGATTTTCTGTTTAGTGTTTGTTGCTTCAGGCTCTTTTAATCATTGCGACAATGGTTGCTTCTACTTATGTCTTGAAAGTGCCAGAGATTTGCCTGGATGCGCAGTATTGTGAATGGGTGACTGCATATTCCCGATGAACCATTTGGATCTGGACCAACCCAGAAAGAATTAATTGTATGCTTGATTGTGCTTCTTCCTCTTGCACCCATTTTAGCATCAAGATAATCCTGGTAATTAATTAATTAAATCTCAATTCTCTCACTGTCTCTCTCAAATACACAATCTTATCATTTTTATGCTTAATGTTTGTTATCAGCTGAAGAGAAAGTGAAAGGCTGCTGGGATTCATGCTCAAAGAGGTGCTAGTCGTGACCATCAAAGGATACATATTACTGTTTTATATGCCACTTGTAAGCCTCCAATATAATTTTATTGAATATGAATAAAAAAAGAATATATATATATATATATATATCACAGTGTTATATATTGGGCTTGTCAATTGCTTTTAGTTGGGATTATTAATCAAATGTCTTTTGCTGAAAAATTGCCAAACTATGGTGTTTGGAGAAGTATTGCGCCTTTTGAAAAAAGAAAAATATAACAATAATAATGCTTAGAATTAATTTGAAGTGCAGATGAAATTGTTAAAATACAAGAGATTACTTAAAAAATAATAAAAATGATTTTATTAGAACATGAATAATGCATATGGATAAGAAGAGAAGAGGTTACCATTTCAATAATTCATTAATTTGAATAAAATAAATAAAATTAATCATTCCAAATTCAATGCACGAGAATTAGTCTTCAAGTGATCATAAGCACTTATATCTTGTTTTTATTTAGTGCCCCCCACGACATCGATGTATGTGGCTGCATCCTCTATTATACTCGTTCGCAGGCTCGTTTTTATAAGCTGGCTTAGAATCACGTTGAACAGCCACATAGCTATTTTCTCACACTGCATTTGCATCTGTTACTAGCAATGCGCTTGCTAGAAGCATGCTAAAGCAAAAAACAATCATCCCCGTGGACACATTCATCTTATGCGTCGAACTGCAAATTGAATGATGCAATTTTTAATTTGATGAATTCATCGCCGATACTTTTGAACTTATATAGAGAAGTCTAATCTAATTAAGGCACGTACATACGTGTATATTTTCAGTTTGGTAGTTTTGTGTTATATATATATAAGCTGTCGTTAGAAGGAAAATGATAAAATTAATGGTCAAATTTGAGCCTTTTAATTCTCTCCAAACAACATTAAGTTGGAGTAAACCGTACAGCTGAACTAATTAACTACCAGCTTACGCATGAACAAATAGTTAGTAAGGATTTTTTTTTGGTTAAATTGCAAATTGACTTTGTAGATATAATTTGATTCGTTGTGACGTGTGTCCAACTAATTAGTACAATTTTCGGAACTTTTAGGTGGTTAAACCTCAAAGAAAGAATTTTTCTCATTTGCAATCGTTTGCTCGGTGTTTTTGGCATTTGGGTGTCCCGTTTTTAGGGCATATTAGATACTGCCGTGGGCTAGCTAGTTATAACTTAGAAACTACTGATACAAAGTCTGTGGAAGTTGCAGCTGTAACTTTTTTAGCCTAATTTATTTTATCTCATAATTATTTGACAAAAAAATTTAATAATTCTGTGAAAAAAAATAGTTATTTGTGAGTCATACTTGCCAAGCACAATTAACTTTTTTACCATGTCTACAATTTTCTTTTTTTACAACAGTTGTGAGTTAAAAGTTATGGCATCTCTCAATATTGAACATGTCTTTAAGTATTGTATTTACTGTTTACATGCTTGAGCCACCATATTGACTTTGGTTCTTTCTGTCCATATTTCTGCGGTTAAGTGTGGCAAGTTCTTGTTCAAATACAATGATCCAGTACTTTTACCTCCGATTATCAAATGGAATTGCAATGCTATGGAAACGGTCCTTATTATAAATAATATAATGTTACGTTTACAAAATTTATAGTTAAAATGACATGACTTCAATTAATTAGCTGCAATATTGTTAAAATTCTTTTCCATTTTTAAAGTGATGAACCAATCAATTTAAATTTCTAAACCTTAACTTAATCAAATTTATTTTAGTTAATTATAAATTAATGATATGAAACGTATTAATTGTTTTCAAAATTTCAAATTGTACTTTAGTGGGTGTAATATACTTCAGTTTGATAAATATATACTCAAGTTAGTGATGCTTGTTCACACATATACAAGTAAGACTTATCATCAAGTCTTAGTAAAACCTCAAGGAGTTATTGTATGCAATAAAAAGAAGATATGTATTAGCTGGCCCATTTAATTTCAAATGTGTCATCTAGTGTGGCAAATTAACTCTTGCATTTATATCATTTCGCCATTTTGGGTTCTAGTTAATTAATTAATTATTTATTTCTTCTATCTTCAGTAATTTATCTTTTAATTATGACCAAGTCAATATAAACTCCCTCAGCCCACATTATGTACACTAATACATATCTTTCTTTTACTAAGCAAAAGCAATAAAAATGAAGAAGATTTCGTCAGCTCTGATGGTTAGCTTGATGCTTGGAATGCTCGTCGGGCAATCCGCCGCCGCCCGCTCACCGTTGGAATCAGCATCTCCTCCTTCAGAAGACGAATCAAATCCCCTTTATTTTTGCAAGCTTGGCTGTGCTTACTCCTTATGCACCAGCCTGGCCGCTGAAGAAGATCCTAGTAATTCTCTTTATCCCTCTATTTCTCTTCTCCGTCTTTCTAATGTTAATTTGGACTCACCACTCATAGCCTTTGTTTGCTTTGTTATTGTTTCAGATGAAGAGAAAATTGCAGCCTGTGCGGATAGTTGCTCAAAGGCATGCACCAAGGATTTTAAAGCATAATTGCCGATAAATAATCAGTTTATCTCGTCATGTTCTTGCATAAATGAATAAAGCATGACATTTCTAGAGCTGCCTTGTTGTAACAGAAATTTCCAATTAAATTTACAAATAATTTATATATTCTAACAAATTAAATGTGACGTTTCAAAATTTTAAAATATGTAATATAATAGATTATATATTATATAGATGACTGGCCCTTCTTGCATGGATGCCACCTGTGCTCCGACCAAAATTTGAATAAGAATCAAATGGGGAATAAGTCTGTAAAATTAATAAACCAATCAACATTGTAGTTCAATTACCATATCGACGCACAGCTTTAGTTGTGGCTGAAATTATAACAAATTCAGTTGTCCATTGGTTTTAATAAATTGAGTAACATCTCTAATTCAACTAATCTTAATTTTAACACCAACATCTTAATTACTTACAAGAAAAGAATATGAAAACTTCTAGTTTATTTAAACTCCCCAATAGCGTTTGTCATTTGCACGTCTTTAGAGTGATAACCGAAGAAAATCGATACACACTGTGACAAAAATCGTATGAAGATGAACAAAACTCCAAAGAGTGATACCTAATTGTAGCATATAATAAATGTAAATTTTCACATGATTGAAGAGCAAACAAATCTAGAGATTAATAGATGTACAAAAATGAGGACAAAATCGAGGATAACGAACCAGTAGAATAATTGCATATGATAAACTTAATTACATAAATTATTTGCCTGTTAGTATTTTTTGTCCCAATTTTCTTCATTTGTGCATGTATAACTCAGAAATTTAATTGTGCTAATAAAAATTGCACCACATTAATTAATTGCATGCAATAAATAGTACTATAGTAGTTTATATATGGTCGGGGTAGCTCATACTTATCTGTACATACCTAACTAATACTAGTCTGTACATGCCTAAGCTTTCTTGTCAAGATAGGTGTAAGGTCTATATATATATATATATGTATATAAGCAGACCCTGCCTGGGATTTATATATAATACTTGAAATAATATTTCCAGAGGAGAGAGAGAAAGACCATGGAGCGAAGAGAGAATTTAGGGCTTGTGATTGTTTGGTTGGTGATTTTGGGACTGCTCACAGGGCAGTCCACAGCCTTTCTAAAGCGTTGGAGGCTTTGCGAGGGAACTTGTTATGTTGACTGTCTATGCGTGAGCCACCAAGTCCCTGGTTTCCTTTGTCATCATTTCTGCACCATCAAGTGTGCAAAGTGCTTCTTCAAACATTGTGATCCAGTTCCTTTGCCTCCTCGAAGCCAATGGAAATGCCATGAATAAGCCCTGGCACTTGCTGATTAGTAGTTGTTGCATTGCCAATTAGCCCTTTCTGCTCAAATGCTTGTTGAAGTATAAACCATATATCATCTAATAAAACTATATTTATGCAATTCAGGGGTGCTATCTTTTGAATTTAGATCTTGTGATGATCTTTTATTAAGCTCTTGTCAGTTGAGATTTAGTTATCTTTCAAATTCTCATCTATTAATTACCTATCACAAATTTTTAAAATGTCAGTACAAAGATCAAATTAGCTTTGAATCTTATCTTTTAGCTATATGAATGATTTGCTTCAGAGTCTCTTTTGTTTGTGTTCAACTTGTATCTGTTATATCCCATGTATCCTTCTATATGTCTCAAGAATGATGGGTAGATGGGATATAACAGATCCAAGTTGAACACAAACAAAAGATAATTTAATTAAAAACGATAAGCTTTTGGTCGAAATGCTTGAGATATCTAACTTATTTGAAGAAATTTAAATTACTTCGAAAAATCAGATACGTTTTAGAAAAATGTTGCTTTGCCCGGGCATTTTGCTCAAATTTTTCCTGGACAAGGCAAAATGGCAAATATCAAAACTCGGTGAGAGAGATAATCCAGTAAAATATATCCGCATTTACTGAGAAGGCAAAAACCAGAACGGTGCGTTTTGGTGTTTTAGTTTTTGGCCTTCTCTGTTTTTTTTTTTTTTTTTCTCTTAGATTCTACATTACTGAGTTAAACAGACCCCCTTTGGGACTTATAGAACTTGAAAAGTATTTAGAGGAAAGGCCAACTCATTGAGGCATTCAGTCGAACAGCTTTGAACGAATATCAAACACCAAATTTCAACTTCTGGTTGGCCGGGCTAAGGAAAATTCAAGTTTTCGAGAGTAAATCCTAACGCTGCTTGTGGTGCAGTCATCTAGAACTCAGATGGAGTTTATTTAGGTGGTTTTCGCATGCCTGTAGGAGTTACTATTGCTTATTCTGCTAATAACATGACCGTCATGTTGATTATTGAATAGGCCCTGTGTTTGAAAGTTAAGATTTGCAACTGTAAAATGTGTTTGGGAACTAAGAAAATGAAAGGAATACTCTGAAGTTTATTTTGTTTCATTCTCGATTACAATCAGAAGTAAATCAAAATTAGCTTATATACAAAAGCTAGAATAAGAGAGCTAAACTTATTAAGTAAGCTTAACTACAAAACAGAATGAAAAGCATGCTACAACAAACTTGCTGAGCTGGCAAAGCTTCTTAACAGACTCTGCTGATTTCTGCTTTAATTCACACGTGCTGACTAAGCTGATCCTTTGACTGCAACATGAGCTTCCTTAACACCCTACGGCTCATAAGTGGTCTCATACGTATTCTTTTAGCACTGCTTTTAAGCATTTATGTTTTCCCCTCTTATGCCATTTGATTTTAACATCAATTACCAACAAAAAAAAAAACAATAGAAAATTTCTAGTGTATTTAACTCTTCTCCAATTGTGTGTCATTCTTGTATAAAACTCTAGAACAAAAATAAAAGAAAATAACTAAATACACACGAGCCAAAAATCTTATGAAGATGGGCAAAATCACGCTAGCACCTAATTATAGCACATAATAAACGCAAATTTCCACATGACTGAAAATCATGCGGATCTAGATGTTTAAGAAAAATGATAAAAGTACAAAATTGAGGAAAAAATCGGGGATACAAATCAATAGAATAATGATCCCTATACATATGATAAATTAATTAAAATAAATCATTCATCTTTTAATTAAGGAAAATTATCAAGTATATACCCTTAAATGACACACGTATCATTTAAGGATATATGGCTGATAAGTTTCTTCCATCTTAAAAGACTAGATTACTCTTATGATGTCAGCGCTTGCAAACGGCAAAAGTGTTTTGTCAACTTAGGGTATACGAGTAATATACGTAAAAAGTGTTGTAGCACATTTGATACGGGTATCATTTAAGGATATATGACTGATAATTTTCCTTTAATTAAATTTCTCATTTGTTAGCACATTTGTCCTCTTTTTTTTTTTTTCTTTTTCTTTGATCTCAGAGATTTACTTGTGCTATAAAAAATCTGACCTCATTAATTGTTTGCATGCAATAAATAGAAATTTGTATATATTCTCATTAATTGTTTGCATTGCAATATATAGAAGCTTGTATATATTCGGGGTAGATAATACTAGTCCGTACTTACCTAAACTTTATAATTCTTGTTCACATAAGTGTAAGGACAGTAAGGTTTAAATATATAAGCAGACCCTCTTTGTGATTTATAAAACTTGAGACAGTATTCCAGAGGAAAGAGAGAAAGAAGATAGAGCGAAGAAAGAATTTAAGGCTTTTGATTGTTTGGTTGGTGATTATGGGACTGCTTAGTGTGCTTACAGGGCACTCCACTGCCTCTCTAAAGGATTGGGAGATTTGCGAGGGAACTTGTTATATTGACTGTCTATGCGTAAGCCACCAAGTCCCTGGTTATTTCTGTCATTATTTCTGCAGCGCTAAGTGTGCAAAGTGCATCTTCAAACACTGTCGTCCAATTCCTTTGCCTCCTCCAAGAGCATGGAAATGCCGGGCACCCTAGCACTTGCTGACGAGTAGCTGTTGCAATGCCCAATTAGCCCTTTCTACTTAAATGCCTGTTGAAGCATATGTACCGTAGCATCTAATAAAACTAATGTTTATACATTACAGGAGTTTAATCCTTTGAATTTAGATCAAAAGCTGATGTTTTAATAAGCATCCGCAAGCTGAGATTTAATTACCTTTATATCCTTATCTATCAACCAACTAATCACAAACTTTTAGAAATTATTCTAGAGATAACATGCCGATTTTCCCCAAGAGCTCACATTGACGGAAAGGGTTTGCACCTCCATGTTGTCTCCTCGCCACCTACGGTTGTTGTATGTTCCAAGGGTTCGGCTGTTCGCCCAAAGTCAACACAAAAATCAAATCAGCATTGAAGCTTATCTTTTAGCTACAAGAACGATCTACCTCAGAGTATCTTTTGTTTATGTTCAACTTGGATCTGTTATATCCCATCCATCCTTCGGTATATCTCAAGAATTATGGGTTGCTGGCCAATAATCTTTAGGTATTTAATTAAAAATGATATGCTTCTGATTGAAATGTTTGAGATATATAACTTATTTAAATATATTGTAAATGACTTTGAAAAATTAAATAATGTTCTACGAAAATGCTGCTTTGCCCAGGCATTTTGCTCCATTTTTTTCCTGGGCAGGGCAATTATCAAAACTCGGTGAGAGAAGAAATCCAACAAGATACGGCAAAATCCAAAACGGTGAATTTTGGCTGTTTTGATTTTTGGCTTATCTACATAAGCGGACCCCTCTTTGGGATATATAGAACCCTAGAACTTGAAAAGTATGCTACTCTAAGAGGAAAGATAACTTCATTGAGGCATTCTGTCGAACGCCTTTGAACAAATATCAGGCACCTTATTTTCACTTCTAGTTGGCTGCGTTAAGGAAAATTCAAATGGCTATTTCGAAAGTAAACCTAACAATACTGCTTGTGGTGCAGTCTTCTAGAACTGACGAGGCTTATTTAGGTGGTTTTGGCATGCCCTTAGGGGTGACTATTGCTTATTTTGCTGAAATTATGACCATCATTGTGATTACTGAATAAGCCCTGCAACTTATGGGTGGTCTCATATGTATTCTCTTTAGTTTTAGCACTGCATTTAAGCAATTGTGCGTCCCTATTGTTATGTTATTGTTGAAGTTTTATAATTACAAATCCGAATTTAATTTTTCCGTACAAGAGTAATTTTTTCCCCTACTGCTTTCAAGTTTCAACTATTAAGGGTATATTTGGCCGGAGGTATGGGCCCCACGTAGCTACCCCACTTTATTACATCTCATTGTAGCTAAGTTGGATGCTCAAGGACAAAATACAAAAACCAGAGTACATTAATAATGCCCCATATTACAGCCTGCTAATTGTGTTTTCTTCTCTCGCAAAATCAATTATTTCAATTAATCTCAAACTTAATTTAATTTCCATATACAGCTAACATTAATTAAAATAACACATATGTATTCCATCATTAGTCCTCAACTCTTACCAGCCTTAGCCTATACAAAAGAGTTGGAAATACAAAGTCAATTCGGCCGTCACATTCACGTATCTTTCCTTATTACCAAGTAAAATAGAGATCAAAAGGATGAAGCAGCAAAGAAAGATTTGCCCAACTGTGGTGGTTTATTTCTTGGTGCTGGGGATGCTTGCAGGGCAATCTACAGGTGGTTTTTTTTTTTTTATAAAGCCAATTATCGATTGCTTAAAGGTTTGTCGTAATCCATGTATTATAACAAAAAAGCCTGCTCAAGAGTGCGTTACCAAGTGTTTCCATGATTGGTTGAATGCAACTACTCCTCTAGAGAATCATGAAAATCCCCAATTATTCTGCAACCTTGGTTGTGATTACTCTTAGTGCTCCAATGTTGTAAACCCTTGTAAGTATTCTATTGGTAATTAAATCCATTAATTTCTGTCTTTTCATTTGGACTCTACTTAATTACTTCTTCAATTATTTTTGTTCCAGAAGCAGAAAATGTTGGAAGCTGTGCGGATGGTTGTTCAGGACATGCAACAAATTTTACCCATCAGTTAATTAAGAAAAGTTTGGGTTTAGTTGGGCATGCATGTTATTGTTTGGTTAAATGTTTTGGGTATGCTTTTGTAATTGAGCGCAAGCAATAAATGGATGCTTGTTGATATATTAATGAAAGTATAAAATCTATTTATCTGAAAATCGTTCTACGTACTATATATTTCCTAGCGTCAATTTTACTCTTACAATTAAATGTGGAGTTCTACTATATTATATGGATTATCTCAATTGTATGGCTTCCTAGTGACAATGGCATGCGGAATCAGGATTTTGGTTCAAAGAGAGTCATCGTAAGGGAGAGACAATAAAGCTTGTAAATATTTTACTATGGATCGGATGACCCATATTTTACTATGTATGGGTCCCTATTGACTACTTGCTTAAATGAATTTTAAGAAAATTATAAAGATTTTTTATATAAATTATCTTATTTAAATAAGAGTGTAATTAGATAAAAGAGTAATGATACATTTTTCAAATGATATTTTAAAAGAATTTATTATTCGACGACATTCATCAATTGTGTCAAAGCATAGAGTTAAATAAGTAATTTCATAGCTTATGAAAATAAATTATTCAAAGATAAATGACATCATCACTTAGGATAACCAAAATCTCCATTTTTTTTTTACGAAATTGATCATTCTAGGCAAAGCCTCCATTTATTTGGTAAAATTAATCATTCTTTCTCGTGTTTTAAAATTTGTTGGATTCACCTCTGGCATCGTTGACAAATTTAAACAATTTTTTTTTTTGACAGGAAGATTTAATCTTTTTTATTAGGTAAACAAATGGTCTTTAGCACTGAGTTATATTCTCGACCATTCTTATTAACAAAGAATATATAAATTACGCCTTCCATATTTAGAGCCTACTTTTTATGTTTTCTTCTCTGGCAAATCCCTTTCATTTATTTCAATTAATTTCCACATTTGTTTCAATTTCCATTTATAGCATGTGTTAACAAAAGCTAAAAGTAAATATTGCATCATTATTCGCCAACCATTACCAAACCTTATCCTATGTAAAAGTGTAGGAAATACAATCTTAACTCGGTCGTCACATGTCTAATTTCCTTATTATTACCCAGAGAAAAGAGATTACAAAAATGGAGTCCAAGTTTTGGTCAACTGTGGTCGTTTGCTTTGTGCTGGCATTGGTTTTAGGGCAAAATTCTACAATTGGAATTGTTATTACAAAGCCAATGATGAAGAGCTTGTCTTCTTCCATGTGTTTTTGCAAAAAAGCCTGCTCAAGGGTGCGTTAACAAGTGTTTTCATGATTGCTTGAACGCAACCACTCACTCCACTAGAGAATCA
This sequence comes from Citrus sinensis, assembly GCF_022201045.2. Classification (NCBI taxonomy): domain Eukaryota; kingdom Viridiplantae; phylum Streptophyta; class Magnoliopsida; order Sapindales; family Rutaceae; genus Citrus; species Citrus sinensis. The sequence goes on along the minus strand of NC_068562.1, from coordinate 9,818,281 downwards.
TTCAAATCCCCAGTTATTCTGCAATATTGGTTGTAATTTCTCTGTGCTCCAATGTTGTAAACCCTAGTAAGTACTCTCTCTCTCTCTCTCTCTTTGTGGACCCATTAATCTCTTTTTCTTATTCATTTGGACTTGTATTTACTTTTTCATTTATTCTTGTTCTAGATGCAGAGAATGTTGGAGGCTGTGTGGATGGTTGTTCGGAGATATGCAAAGAATTCCACCCGTCTTAGAATTTGGAAAAGTTTGTGTTTACTTGATATATGATGAATGGAAAAACCAATTGACAAAAATCGTTCTACTCCTATACTTCTATTTTATATTTGCGTGTTGGTATCAGAAGGGAATGGTAATTTGAGAATCCATCATAATTCTAAGCATGCAATTCGGAACAAAATTTTATTGGAAGAAAGAAATAAGAAAAGCAAATATGGTTTCAGTAAAATAAATAAAAATTAATTAATATCGAAATGGATCTCTCAAGAAATTCTTTAATTTTTTTTTTAAAAGAAAGTTATCAAATTTTGGAATACAAAAAGTTTGATTAATTATCAATTTTGAAATACCAAAAAGTTAGCAGATGACTGAAATCCATATAAACATTTTTGTTCGAGTAATAAATAGAACCTTTTTTTTCAGTTTATAAAATAATAATTATCTAAAAGGCCCATTTTGAAAATTTTGCTTAAGGCCTCATGACTATTGACCTGGCACATACCCACTAGAAAATTTCGAAAAGATCCACACCCAAATTTTTCATCATATTCAGGCTTCAGCCCATATTGCATGCAAAAACACCACCCGAAAAATAGATCTAGAAATTTCGTAATGATAAAATTTATGTAATCATTCATTAACTGGAACTGGTCAAGTATGGGAACTTCATTTTGATAAGACCCAACGCATCTGAAAAACACAGAGGATACATCAAGGAAAGACCTGTTAGTTAAGTTGGTAATTCATTAATATTAAAAATAAGAAGTCTAAGATTTAAACCCTGCTTACAAGAGTAAAGAAAGAATTAGCCGGTTAAGAAAAGACCCAGTGCAAGATTTCAAGAAAATCTGGGCACCAACAACCGGCTAGAAATTTCACTTCAGGAAACACTATTCTAAAGCTCATGGTTCAATGTATTATCTATCAATCTAAGAAAAGCAATTTTAGATTAGTATTCGAGCCCAACAAATTTACTGATGACATTCATGCATGTGTATAATCAGCAATTTCACAAAAAGAAATTTGACTGAGCTGGAATATTAATTTATTCGTATTAGTCAGTGAAGGTCATTTATGGAAGCTTGATTCAGCTTACCTAATTAATACAATTTTTTTCATGCTTATCATAAACTTTATTGTTACCATAATGTACGTAGAGTCTCTAATCACTACATAAATACCCTCTCTGTAGCTTGGGCCTAAAATATATAATAAACAGGCAAATATTCAAGAGCAAATTGAGAGAGAAAGAAAATGGACCATAAAAAGAATTTGTCCCTTGCCATCCTCTACTTGGTGATTTTGGGTGCGCTAACAGATCAATCCACAGCCGTTTTAAAGCGTTACCAGCGTTGTGCAGGGACTTGTTACGTTGATTGTCTCTGTGTGAGCCATCAGGTTGCTCCCTATTTTTGCCATTATTATTGCGGTGCTAAGTGCGCCAAGTGCTTCTTCAAACACTGCAAACCAACTCCTTTGCCGCCGCCAACTTTTAGTTGTCACCCTTAATGCTCCGGCGCTGGCTTTGTTGCAAGTCCTAGCAATGGCAATTAACTCTTTACGTTTCCAAGGAGTCTAATGAATAAACGTTCTAATATATATAAGATTTAATAACGCCATGCTGGTTGTTTTATTTACGTTGTCTTTTCAATTGAATTATTATTTAGTGGTTGCACAAATGCTGTAGGTATCTAGCTCATTGAATTTAATTACTCAAAGACTAAAGCCGTCCTTATTTGCTTTGGTTCATTTTTTGTTACATGAATCTTTTAATGACTCGTTAATAATTTTATGAGAAATGGCAAGTCAAGTTCATAATTCTGATGAATGTTTTATGAAGCAGTACTATTAATATTACTTATTCTTGTAGATTCTTACAAACATGGTTATGCTTTTTTATAACGTTGAATCAATTGTATTGTATTTCATGTTGGCATAATTGTTCAAGAAAATGTACATGTGATCATTTTTTAAAAAGGTCTAATGATATGGTATTCGTTGCCCAATAATAAATTGCCACATGATAGAAAAATTTTAAATACCTCATGTGAAGTAGCTTTTAAACAAGCTGTTATGGGATACAAGTTTAGTTGTAAAGGAAAATTTATAGGTATAAGATAAACAATAAATTTTTGTTTATTTATATCATATATTAACAACTATAAAAAATAACCAAAAAAAGAAAAAAAAGAAAAAGGACCAGCAAGTGAGCTGGGGCAGCCCGGCTGCAAGGAATAAAAGCAAAATGGGCCCTTGTGAGTTTCTAAAGAATTTTTCATCAATCACGCATTCTTTAATTTATCACTTGCAGAATCAATGATTCGCCTGTGCTAACCACTGAACCTGACTGATTTTGTTTACAAAATACTACTGCAGTCGTAACTTATTTAACGTAAGTTTCAATTTTTAGTCTTTGTTGTCATTTTCCAATTCCATCAAACCCAAACCCTTTCTACATTCTTTAGTTTTCAATAAAAATTATGCTCCTCTATACATGCTACTTGTCGTTACAATTTTTGTTCGACACGTAATAACTAAGTTTTTGCTTCGGATTCGTTTCTATATTAAGCTTTGTGAATCATCTCTCCATGATATGAAAGTTTCTACTGGCAAAGGTTCTGCAAAAGAAATGAAATTGTCAAAGGGTGCCGGGGTTGCCGGCGATGACCCTCCGACGCTCAAGTCAGCCTTTCAAATTTTATCATAGAGAGAGAAAATTTTAAGAAAAAAGGACAGCATTTCATTACCATTTTTTTCTCCTTCCCCTTTGTGTGGAAAGTTCTGATCATTATATAGGCAGCTTGATTCATGAGGTGGAGGTGTCATCATGACACGTGGCATTGTTTTAGTGACAAGTGTCTTCGAAACTCATGCATGAAGACACCTGTCATTACGTGTCAAACTTGCTCACTATCAAGTCTTCTTTGGACACTTGTCATGATTTCGAGCTCTTGACCTTTGTTGGGCTCGAGTATTTCAGCTCTTATGTTGGTTCCTTGTAAAGAGGAATAGTTTTGCGGCATTTCGCATGTATGTAACTTTTGTAGAATGTTACTTTCAAGTAAATGTTGAACAGAAAATGGACCTAGGTCATTCTTTGTAATGAATAGGTCTAGGTAGCTCTTTGTAGATACAAACGTTTGGCGTTTTGCCGAAAAGTTGCCATTTGAGCGTTTAAAATGGACCTAGGTACCTCTTTATGAAGAGGGGACCTATGTCACTCTTTGTAGATACGAACGTTCGGCGTTTTGCCGAAAAGTTGCCCTTTGGGCGTTTAAAATAGACCTAGGTCCCTCTTTATGAAGAGGGGACCTAGGTCACTCTTTGTAGATACGAACGTTCGGCGTTTTGCCGAAACGTTTCCCTTTGGGCGTTTAAATTGGACCTAGGTCCCTCTTTATGAAGAGTGGACCTAGGTCACTCTTTGTAGATATAAACGTTTGGCGTTTTGCCGAAAAATTGTCCTTTGGGCGTTTGAAATGGACCTAGGTCCCTCTTTATGAAGAGTGGACTTAGGTCACTCTTTGTAGATACGAACGTTCGGCGTTTTGCCGAAAAGTTGCCCTTTGGGTGTTTAAAACGGACCTAGGTCCTTCTTTATGAAGAGTGGACCTAGGTCGCTCTTTGTAGAAAATGTATATTGGTCACCTTTTGTAGAAACTTACCTTTAGCGTTTTGTCGAATAGTCGCCCTTTGGGCGTTTTATCTAGAATGGACCTATGTCTTTCTTTATAAAAAGTGGACCTAGGTCGCTTTCTATAGAAAATGGCGTTTTGCCGAAGAGTTGCCCTTTGAGCATTTTATCTAGGATGGATCTAGGTTACTACTTATTGGGCCTATACTCATGTGGGCTTCTCTTTTTTTTTTTGTCGGGGCTTATTATAATTTTGGTGCAACACTATTTAAAATCTTAAGTTGCCAAAAACCATACAATGAAAAAGTCATATTTAAACATTCTCAGAAATAAGGTAGCTGCTATTCAGTTTTGAATCGAAAAGAAAATGGAGAAACAAACTGCTGTAATAGTTTTGATGGTCTCTTCGGTGCTAGGACTTTTTCTTGTGCAGTCAACAAACAACAGAGCAAATATTAGATAAGACGTGTGATCCTGAGCTAAATACCATTCAATGCAGACAACAGTGATTTGATAAGTGCACAAATATTCTAGACTCCTTCAAAACCCTTCAAGGTGCCAAAATTTCATCACTGTCAAAGTCATGGTTGGGCGGTGCCAAACCATTAACAATTTTCAAATTGGCCACCCAAATTGAAGTCCAAGGAGGTGCTGCCCAAGGAAAGAAAAAAAAAAGAGAAAACTTTGACAAAGAAGAAAGAAAAATCTGCAAATGGTGGTGCTCCATTTCGATTTTAGCATCCAATTTGTGAGAGAATAATAAGGAGAGAGCTTGAGAGATTTTAAGAGCTTAAAATAATAAAGCTCCTGAGAGTCTAGTGAGTGAGAGATTGGGTGTATTGGGATTCTGGATAGTGAGCCAAAATATTACAATACTTGTAATCCTCATATCACTAGTGAAATATTTTCTTTCTGTCTTCGCCTGTGGACATAGGTTAAAAGCCGAACCACGTAATTTCTGGTGTTCTCTTTTGTGCTTGTTCTTTATTTTTCTTCCAATTTTATTTTAGTTGCGTGTCTACTTCACCCACCAATTTCCTAACAGTGGTATCGGAGCTATTGATTGTATTTTTGGAGTCGGGTACTGTTCACATAGGGGGTACTATTCATATATATAGTACTGTTCACGTATACGATATTATTCATGTATACGGTACTGTTCATATATATGGCACTGTTTACGAGAAACGGTGGGAGTGATCCAAGAATTTTGTGGTTCAAAGCAGGAAATAGTGGTGTGAGTAAAGCAACTGTGTGGTTTTGTACATATCTAGGAAAGTTCTGTCACAAAGGCGATAAGAGCTTAAGGAGTTTGGGTTTTAAGTGGGACCATTGTGACCCCTCCAGTCTTTCCTAGGAACTTTTCTGGTGTGCATTCTCACATATACTCATAACTATTCAGGGTGGTACACTAGCTTGTGTGAGGTATTTATCAAAAAAATGGCGGTAAAGTATGAAATTAAGAAGTTCAACATGAATAATTTTTCGTTGTGGAAAATAAAGATGAAAGTTGTATTAAGGAAAAATAATTGCTTGGCAGTAATTGAAGAAAGGCCCATGGAGATAACTGATGATAAGTGGAACGAGATAGATGGCAACGCCATTTCTGATCTACACTTAGCACTTACGGATAGAGTATTATCCAGTGTGGCAGAGAAAAATACAGCGAAGGAAATATGGGACACTCTCATAAAATTATACGAGGCCAAGTCACTAAATAATAAAATCTTCTTGAAGAGGAAACTCTACACTCTTCGAATGGCGGAATCTACCATGGTAACCGACCACATCAACACTTTGAAGACTCTATTTTCACAACTCACAACGTTGGGTCATAATATAGTGGAGAATGAATGTGCAGAGCTTCTATTTCAAAGTCTACCAGATTCGTATGATCAACTCATCATCAACCTGACGAACAACAATCCAGCGGACAATTTAGTTTTCGACGATGTTGCAGCCTCCGTAATAAATGAGGAGAGCAGATGGAAAAATAAGGAAAACAGATAAGCAAGTTCGCAGCAAGCAGAGGCGCTATCAATGACGAGAGGGAGATCAACGGAACGTGGCCCTAGTGAGAGTTACAATCATGGTAGATCAAAATTCAAAAGTAAGAAGAATGTTAAATGCTACAACTGTTGCAAGAAAGGGCATGTCAAGAAAGAGTGTTGGAATAACCAGAAGAGAAAAGCGGGCAAAGAACCTGAGTCATCAAATGCTCAGGGGTGTGTAGCAAGTACCTCGGATGATGGCGAAATTCTCTACAGTGAGGCAACAACTATTTCAAAAGGTAGAAAATAACTATTTGATGTCTGGCTTATAGACTCAGGAGCTACCTGGCACATGACCTCTTGGAGAGAATGGTTCCATACATATAAACCTATTTGAGGAGGATCTGTATATATGGGTAATGATCATGCCTTGGAGATCGCTGGTATTGGTACTATCAAAATTAAAATGTTTGATGGTACAATTCGTACAATTGATAAGGTACTACATGTTGAAGGCCTGAAGAAGAATCTATTATCTCTGGGACAAATAGACAGTTATGGGTGCAAAGCTCATGTTGAAAATGGGATCATGAAGATTACTAGAAGCGCGCTTGTATTGATGAAGGCATAAAAGATCGGTACTAATCTATTCATGCTTAAAGGAGAAACACTACAGGAGGTTGATGCGTGTGTTGTGTCAAATGGAGAAGAATCAACGATGATGTGGCACTTCAAACTTGGTCACATGTCAGAACAAGGTTTGAAGATTCTCTCTGAGTAAAAATTGCTTCTAGGGCTCAAATTGGTAAGTTTACCATTTTGCGAGCACTGTGTTACAAGTAAGCAGCATAGATTAAAGTTCAGTAGATATATTGATAGAGGTAAATGCATTCTAGACTTAGTTCACTCTGATGTTTGGGAATCGCCAGATTTGTCCATGGGAGGTGCAAAATACATGGTGATTTTCATTTATGATTATTCCAGGAGATGTTGGGTGTATCCAATTAAGAAAAAGTCATATGCATTTCCAGTGTTTAAAGAATACAAAGTGCGGGTGAAACTTGAATCTGGTAAAAAGATCAAGTGCTTGAGGACAGATAGTGGTGGAGAGTATACAGACGGCGAGTTTTTTACTTTCTGTAAGTAAGAAGGTATTCAGAGGCAGTTCACGGTAGCATACACTCCTCAACAAAACGGAGTGGCAGAGCGGATGAACAGAACTCTTACAGGAAGAATAAGAGCTATGTTGAGAACTGTTGGTCTACCCAATTCATTCTGGGCAGAAAGTAGCCAAAACTGCCTGTTATATAGTAAATCGATCGCCATCTACAGCAATTGGGCTGAAGACAGCGATGGAGATGTGGACTGAAAAGCCAGCAGATTACTCCTACATACATGCATTTGGATGTCCTGTGTACGTGATGTACAATGCTAAAGAAAGAACAAAGTTGGATCCAAAATCTAGAAGATGTATCTTCTTGGAATATGTTGATGGAGTAAAGGGGTATCGTCTGTGGGACCCCACTGCCCACAAGATCATCATCAACAGAGATGTTATTTTTGTAGAAGATCAACTGTAAAGGAAAGATAGAGATGATGGCACTGTAAAAGAAAAGTCAGAGACTGTGCCGGTATATGTGGAAAATAATCCAGAAGATTCATATTCTTCTGAAACAGCACCAGAACACGAGGAACAAGAACCAATCGAGTCTAAGGCTCTAGAAGCTCGTCGGTCAACTCGTGAGAGACGACCGCTAACGTGGCACTCGGAGTATGTCACAGAGATCAATATTGCATACTGTCTTCTAACAGAGGATGGAGAGCCATTAACTTTCCATAAAGCTTTAAACAACTCAGATGTTGCTTTGTGGATGACAGCAATGCAGGAAGAAATTGAAGCTCTACACAAGAATAAAATATGGGAACTTGTACCATTACCACATGGAAGAAAAACTATTGGAAACAAATGGGTCTACAAGATCAAACGTGATGGCAATGACTAAGTGGAGCGGTATCGTGCACGATTAGTGGTGAAATGATATGCTCATAAAGAAGGTATTGACTTTAACGAGATATTTTCTAAGGTAATTCGACTCACAACAGTCAGAGTAGTCTTGGCAATGTGTGCTACATGTGACCTACATTTAGAGCAGTTAGATGTGAAAACTGCATTTCTTCATGGAGAACTTGAAGAAGAAATTTATATGCTCTAACCAGAAGGTTTTGCTGAAAAGGGAAAGGAGAACTTGGTTTACAGGTTGAACAAATCTCTATACGGTCTCAAACAGGCGCCGAGGTGTTGGTATAAAAGATTTGATTCCTTTATCATGAGCATTGGATACAACAGACTCAGTCCATACTATTGTGCATATTACAAAATGTTTGAAGATAATGATTTCATTATTTTGTTGTTGTATGTAAATGACATGTTGGTAGCAGGCCCCAACAAATATCGAATCCAAGAATTGAAGGCACAATTGGCTAGGGAGTTTAAAATGAAGGACTGGCGACCAGCAAATAAGATTCTAGGGATGCAAATTCATCGAGACAGAAATAACATGAAGATTTGGCTTTTACAGAAGAACTACTTGAAGAAAATATTATGGCGCTTTAACATGCAAGATTGTAAGTCAATTTCTACCCCACTTCATGTTAGTTTCAAATTATCCTCAAGTATATGTCCTAACAATGAAGCAGAGAGGAAGGAGATGTCTCGAGTACCGTATGCATCAGCAGTGGGAAGTTTGATGTTCGCTATGATTTGTACAAGACCAAACATTGCACAAGCAGTGGGAGCAGTCAGTTGATACATGGTGAATCCTGGTGGAGAGCATTGGATAGCTGTGAAGAGGATTCTGAGATACATCAGAGAAACCTTAGATGTTGCATTATGTTTTAGAGGATCAGAGTTTACTGTCGGGGCTATGTGGATTCAGATTTTACAGGAGACTTTGATAAAAGGAAATCCACTACTAGCTATGTTTTTACACTTGTGGAAGCAGCTATAAGCTGGGTTTCTAAACTGCAGACCGCTGTGGCTTTATCTACAACAGAAGCATAATACATGGCAGCTACACAAGCTTGCAAGGAAGCTATCTGGATACAAAGGTTATTGGAGGAGCTCGGGCACAAAGAAGAGAAAATTTCTGTGTATTGTGACAGTTAGAGTGCCTTGCACATTGCAAGGAATCCAGCCTTTCATTCCAGGACAAAACACATAGGAGTTCAGTATCACTTCGTTCGAGAAGTAGTGGAAGACGGAAGTGTGGATTTACAGAAAATCCATACGAATGAGAACCTAGCAAATGTTTTGACCAAGTCAATCAATGCTGACAAGTTTGTCTGGAGTAGATCCTCTTGTGGCCTAGCAGAAACGTAGGCAACATGATTATGGTGAAGCAGAAAAGATGGTGTGGAGATTGATTAATTCTCAATCTAATCTCCAAGTGGGAGAACGTCAAAGTCATGGTTGGACGGTGCCAAACCATTAACAATTTTCAAATTGGCCACCCAAATTGAAGTCCAGGGAGGTGCCGCCCAAGGAAAGAAAAAAAAAAAAGAAAAACTTTGACAAAGAAGAAAGAAAAATCTGCAAATGGTGGTTGGAACACCAAATGAAAGAAAAAAAAATTATTATTTTAATAGCCAATTTTGGCTATAAAAAGAGAGAGCTCCATTTCGATTTTAGCATCCAATTTGTGAGAGAATAATAAGGAGAGAGCTTGAGAGATTTTAAGAGCTTAAAATAATAAAGCTCCTGAGAGTCTAGTGAATGAGAGATTGGGTGTATTGGGGTTCTGGGTAGTGAGTCAAAATATTACAATACTTGTAATCCTCATATCATTAGTGAAATATTTTCTTTCTGTCTTCGCCCGTGAATGTAGGCTAAAAGCCAAACCACGTAATTTTTGGTGTTATCTTTTGTGCTTGTTTTTTATTTTTCTTTTAATTTTATTTTAGTTGTGTGTCTGTTTTACCCACCAATTTCCTAACAATAACCATCTACTATGAAGACTTAATTTTTAGTTCGTGATCATTGTAATGGGAAAGAATCAACTAATAAAGCCTAATAGTTAATCGTCGTCTGTGCATATCTTTGCTTTTCCATTAAGAAAAAGTGAAATTAATTCATGAATTATTCACGTCAAACAATAAGCCAATTATGATGGAAATTGAATTTAATTCATTTCTTCTAATCCTCCTCCCTTTACAAGATTGACTTAGGTATGTTAAACGACTGAGTTTGGGATTTGACAGAGAAAAACAAATGAATAAACCTTGACCATACATTATTTGACTTGTCCGTTACAGACGTGTATTAGGTACTCACACAAGTGAGTAATTTGTAAATGGCAAGTCAATTATCTAATATTTTCCCGTGTATATCAACACATTTATGGTTGTTTTGATGGGGATGGATTGGATATGCATAACAGCTCAATAATTACGGTTATGGCAAGAAAATAAAAAACGTGTTTAATATTAATCTATAATTAAATCATGAGCAGGAAAAAAGAAAGAAATTAAAATATTCAAGAAAAAAATGCACTTGATGTTAGGTATGTTAAACGACTGAGTTTGGGATTTGACAGAGAAAAACAAATGAATAAACCTTGACCATACATTATTTGACTTGTCCGTTACAGACGTGTATTAGGTACTCACACAAGTGTGTAATTTGTAAATGGCAAGTCAATTATCTAATATTTTCCCGTGTATATCAACACATTTATGGTTGTTTTGATGGGGATGGATTGGATATGCATAACAGCTCAATAATTACGGTTATGGCAAGAAAATAAAAAACGTGTTTAATATTAATCTATAATTAAATCATGAGGAGAAAAAAAGAAAGAAATTAAAATATTCAAGAAAAAAATGCACTTGATGTGTTCATCTATTTCATTAACTCTTCCAAAAATAAACAAATATACTTTCTTCCAATTTTTATAAAACACTTTATTTTTATTTTTATTTAATACCATATAAGACCCATGAAGTAATTTCAATATCAAGGATAAGAATATGAAATTAATTAAACAAAATAATTCTTTTTAATTATCATGAACCTCAGTTTTACTCAATCCCTAATTAATTTATTTAAACTTAAAATTCATGATCATTCCACCCTCAATGAAATATTTCTTAATGAAATAACGAAATTCATGAACAAGCCAAATCAGCTAGACCACTCGAGAAGACTAATAAGTAAACTGTTAGGTAGTATTCGGAGTATGCTATTAATTATGAAAGATTCGGACATTGATTTCTTGAAGAATTTGTCGTACGACAGCTTCCTGATTTCTTTTAGAAATAAATGATATTTTCATACAATTAATTAATATCGATCTTATCCTTTCAGTTCAATTCCTATATAATAAACCCGTCTCGGGATGTTATTTTCATCACATATTCTCTTGCAAAGAATTCAAAAATTAAGAAAAATGGAGAAACAGCAAGTTCTTAAGTTCATTGTAATGGTTTCAATCATGTTGGGGCTTCTCGTTGGACAGCCTACAGCTGATGGTACTTGGGATTGCTACGAGGATTGCTTCTATGATTGTGTAACAGGGGGACTTGGCATAATTCTGCAGCCTACTGCATGTCACATTAAGTGCGCGAAACAGTGCGCATTTGGAGGAACCTCTTTAGAATCTAGGAATGACCCCCAGTCCTTCTGCAAGCTTGGCTGTGTTACTTCAAAGTGCACCAAGCTGGACACCAAAGAGAAACCTGGTAATTTATTTAAACTCAATCTCTCATCTTTCTCAAAAGTAATCTCAATCTCAATCTCTCACTAATTTTTGCTTGTTTTCTTTATGTTGTTAGGGGAAAAGAAAGGTGAAAGCTGTGTGGATTCCTGCTCAAAGACATGCACCAAGCTATAATTTTTATCATTTACCACTCAAGAACTCTATATGCTATCATATTAATATGTGATAAATAAATATGTGCTATTGGAATGAATAAAGTTTACTGAATCTTATGCCTCTTCCTCTTTTTTTTTTCACTTTCGGCGTTTTTGTAGTCTTGATCCGTGGCTTTATAAATATTTGGATAAGGCTATTTGCAACGTTAAACTGTTCTTTTAAAACCGTTGACATATTGAGCGTAATGTGATTACAATTTTCACATAAAGGTGGATCTTGAAAGTACTTCCTCAATCCTCACGTGTGGCTAGCACGCATCAGCACAATCTTTATATCAATCGTGTATATAATGGCAATTCACCTCTTGTTCAATCTGAGAGAAAAGTCAACTGGTTTGTGTTTGTAGCAAGGACGGAGGTAGTACACACAGCTAGTGGGGTTAGATGCATGCCCCCGCCCCACTTGATTAAAAAAACTAGTAAGATTTTGTTCTAGGCTTCAAGTCTTACCCCTTTAATCCTCATGATCTACCTCCTTGACTTCAGTAACATGCCCCTTTCATACGGTGAGCGTATATAGTTAACCTCTACGAAATAATATTGTTGAGACTAAGAGAAAATATTATATATTGATTAATGAATAATTTATTAATTTACCAGTAAATGAATATTTGTTAATTTAAGAAGAGTTTTATATTTTAATTACTTGTATTACTATTCCTTTAACTAAGATTCATGTATGAACTTCAAAAGCCATCATGTAAGAACATCTATATAGAAGCACTAAAATTATTGTAAATGTATATTATAAATAGATATAAAATTGATATACGTACTTTTCAAATTAATGCCCTAGAAGATAAAGTATTTCAAATGTTTAAGTGCATAAAACATAAACTCTATAAATAAATTGGTCATTAGTTTTACTTTTAGTTATTAATATTAGTTTTTTTTTATTTCACTAATTATCAATTTATGTTTTCACTGGGCCATAAAAGGATTTAAGAAAATTTTATTATCTTATTTATTTAATGAGATTATTAATCTAGTATATATATTAGCTCAAGTTGGGATAACATAAAAGTGAAGATATAACTTTTGTATTTATTATTATTTTTTTAAATTGCGTCATATAAACTAAATTTCTTACTGCTTAGAAATGTGGGGTGGGAACTTTGATTCAAATATACCCAAAAGATCCTCATATCGATCCTGCCCAGCAACATTTCATGGTCAAGTACAATATTTTGTCTGCCGAAGCTGTAAACTGTAGTCTTGATAATTTTTCCTTTATTTTCTTCCCTCACGTTTCAGAAATATTCAGTTCCATCTTTTAAAATAAATTCTATGATTATTTCTTAAATAAAAATATGGTTAATGTTATCTACAATTATTTCAAATGAGGTATCATGTGATACAATGTCCATCTCATGGTCAATGAGTTTTCTCAGTTTCTAATAAAAATTAACCACTATTACTTTCTTTGGTGCACAACAAACTTATCATTTCAAATTCCCGTTTATAGAAAAATATTGGCCGTCAAAGCTTGCTCCACTAATCTACATACGGCATTACGTGACCAGTTGCTATTCACCTTTCTTTGACATATACATATCTTCTCTTTGCACAGAAGAAGGAAAGAAAATGGTGAAAATTAACACAGTTCAATTCATTCTGATGATTTCTCTGGTGGTGGGTCTTCTTGTTGCGCCTTCTTCAGCCATTTGCTCCGTAGACTGCCTTCGAAATTGCTTTGCAGGCGGCCGGGGCAAAGATATAAATTATTAATTTATATTATTATTATTATTATTAATTCTAAAATTTATTTGACTTCGTGAAAAAGAATTTAGTGAACACACATATGCGTGAATATGTATGTGTCCGTATGTTTCTAATAAAACTAAACACTGAATATGCACTATATATGTTAGTCAAATATTATTTAATTGTTCTTGAGATTTTTATTTTAAAATGGTTTGTCATTTATTTAACTGAAAATTCTATTTTGCCCTCAATAAATTATAGAATAAACTAATTGTAAATTTACATAAGGGTATTTTAGGCTATTGATTGAAAAATAAGAATGAAATAAGCTATTAATTGTTTAAAGAGTAAGGATGAAAAAGGCTATTCCCTAAAATCTATTCATCAAATTATTCCCTCAATTATTTCATTATAATTCAGTGTTTTGTGTTACACTACTAGATAAACAGTCGTGACAAAATAATTTTAAAAGATAAGCACAAAAAGAAAAATCAGCATGAAATCCAAATTCGAATTTATTATGATAACTAAAAAGGAAGGTAGTAGGTGTATGACTATTTTTTGATAAATTACTCAAATGTAATCTGTAATTTCCATTTACGCGGATGAATATATTTGGTGTTTGACAACTCACTAATTTCAATTCACTTGATAATATTGTGGTTAAATTAACCAAAGGGCGGGCCTATCGGTTTAATTTACCTTCTTTAAGTTACTTCGTAGAATTTTAATTTTAGAAAAATAACATAGGTCAAGGATATTTAAACACTAAAATATACATTAAACACTAACATTTACCGATATACATTGAACACTCATATTTATTTTTTGATGTAAATTATTGTGTTACTAATAATTAACTATGTATCAAGAGTGACTTAATTGCCCAGCGATTTTCAAACTTTTTTTTTTAGTTAATCAACCAAAACTTGAATAATAATAAAAAATAGGCGGTTGAGAATAAATAACAAAGTTTTCTAAATATTTTAAGAATTTAGGAATGTCATGGAATTTCCCGCCCAAGATCCCTAAAGCAAAATATATCAAACAAATAACAAATAGAAAAATAGATGAAGAAATAAAATCGCAAGAATTTACGTGGAAAACTTCTATAATGAAGAAAACCACAGCCGCCAAGGAAGACGAGAGAAAAATCTACAATGCGAAAAATTGTTACAATCGCTTTAATATTTTTCCTCACACCCAAAATTCTAATAACACACAATCTCTCAATAGATCTACTATTTCTCTCACAATAAAAATTGTCTACTTGCAGAGAACTGATTGTTGTATTATGTAAATAAATGAACCCAACCTCCCTATATGTAATGATTATTTCCTGTAGGAGAAGTAATAGTTTCTTACACTAGTAATATTCCTCCTTGAATAAGTCAAGTCCCAAAAGAAAAATCACTTATTCTTTAAATAGGAATCCTACCAAAAAAAAAAAAAGATCCTAAGAAATCCTTATTCTTTAAATAAGAATCTTACAAAAGGGAAAATATCCTAAGAAATCCTTATTGAAAATTAGTCATATTTCCTAACAAGGAATTCTATCATATCTTTCAAATGATGTAGCATGTGATGTGTTATTTTTAATAACTCTTTATAATATCAAAGTGAATTAATTGTATTATCTCACAATCTAATTGATGAACACCACATGATTTGAGATAAAAATTTGAGATGTGCAATACTACTCATATTTACTATTTTCATTATCTTATGATACACGTGCATTTGTAGCAATTAAGATTAATTGTCTATACAGCTTAATTTGTATTCACCTTAGGTTAACAAATCTTTTCTTTGCATATAGAAAAATAAAAGAAAATGGAGAAGATGAGCACTGTTCAAATCTTTTTGATGATTTCTCCGGTATTAGGGCTCACTGTTGGTCACTCTTCAGCAACTTGTGCCGATGATTGTGTTTCAAGTTGCAGGCCAGGTCCTGGCAAAGATATAAGTGGATGTGTCCATCGGTGCATAATCGAATGCAAGTGTCATGACCCAACCCAGACCTGGCAAGATATTGTCCGCTTTGGGCCTTAATAAGGCCCGCACAGATTTGTTCTTGGGGCGCCCATACACCCCAAAACGCGTCTTGCCAATTAAGGTGTAGATCACTTCTTATAAACCCAGCATCTCTCCCGTGCTTTGCCGATGTGGGATTCGCCTAGGGTGTTACATACACCCCCCCTTGGGGACTCAGCGTCCTCGCTGAGGTTTGCCCCACCATCGCTCAAGAGGACACGCAGAGCCGCTCTGATACCATAAATGTAACACCCCAAAAATTACCCATGAAAACACAAGGGTAATTTGGGCCTTAACAAGACCCGCACGGATTTGTTCTTGGGGCGCCCGTACACCCCAAAACGCGTCTCTTCAATGTCATGACCCAACCCAGACCTGGCAAGATATTGTCCGCTTTGGGCCTTAATAAGGCCCGCACGGATTTGTTCTTGGGGCGCCCATACACCCCAAAACGCGTCTTGCCAATTAAGGTGTGGATCACCCCTTATAAACCCAGCATCTCTCCCGTGCTTTGCCGATGTGGGATTCGCCTATGGTGTTACATACACCCTCCCTTGGGGACTTAGCGTCCTCGCTGAGGTTTGCCCCGCCATCGCTCAAGAGGACACGCGGAGCCGCACTGATACCACAATGTCATGACCCAACCCAGACCTGGCAAGATATTGTCCGCTTTGGGCCTTAACAAGGCTCGTACGGATTTATTCTTGGAGCGCCCATACACCCCAAAACGCGTCTTGCCAATTAAGGTGTGGATCACTCCTTATAAACCCAGCATCTCTCCCGTGCTTTGCCGATGTGGGATTCGCCTAGGGTGTTACATACACCCCCCCTTGGGGACTCAGCGTCCTCGCTGAGGTTTGCCCCATCATCGCTCAAGAGGACACGCAGAGCTGCTCTGATACCACAATATCATGACCCAACCCAGATCTGGCAAGAACAAATCCGTGCGGGCCTTGTTAAGGCCCAAAGCGGACAATATCTTGCCAGGTCTGAGTTGGGTCATGACATTAAAAATTAAAAACACTTTTAAATGAATTTATATAAAATTATTTTTAAATGAATTTTTCTTAAGAAATTAGTTTTCTTAAGCAAAATGTTTTCTTAAAGAATTTTCTAAAAGAATTAAATGATCAAAGAAAGGTTCTTAAATGTTTTAGAAGACTTTAACTGCTATTTATGAAAGAATGTATGGTGGATTCAAAAATATTTTGGCTCATAGTCCGTAGTAATGTATATGATGTTAATGTTATGATGTTATGAAATGTTATGGCCAGCTTGCTGGTATGATGATGATCTTGTGCACAAGGATGTTACGAACAATGTGGGGTATAGTACCCTGAATGAGGAACAATGCGGGGTATAACACCCTAAATGATGAATGATGAATGATGATGACTACGAGGCATGAGCTACCAATGTTTACGCTTTAATGTTTTTATAAATGTTTTTATATGAATCAACCCCTTATGCTAAATGAAGATGTTGTTATAAAATGTTTAACGATTCTTGACAAAGGTTTTCAAATATTGTGCATGGATTTGCTTACTGAGTTGACGGCTCACCCCTCGTCTCTAATATTTTGCAGATTGATTAGAAATGTGGCTTGGGTGCTTAGATGGAGAATTTTTCTTAGTGGGTCTTTGGAGTTGCTTTAAAGATTAAATTTGGCTAGACTTTTTATTTTGGATTAGAGACTTTGCTTTGGAGAGTTTATTTCATATGTTTTATGTAAGGATTCAGTTGGAGTATGAATTATAGTTGTTTATCTTGAGATTTATTAATAAGAACAAATGATGTGAGGTTTCATTCCAATTTTACCCTTGTGTTTTCATGGGTAATTTTTAGGGTGTTACAGCAAGCCTCTAGTTTCAGCTTCTTTTAACACTCCCAATCACGCCCAGCATTTCTGCAACCTCGGTTGCGTATTTTCCTCGTGTGCCAAAATCAACACCAAAGAGAAAATTGGTATCCAAATCATATTCTTAATTAATTATCAATTGCCTCCATTAATTTTAAACCTTCTTATTATTTATAGGTTTAGTTTTTGGTTCAAGTGATTAACAATCCTTTTTTTTTTTTGCTTTATCCTTTTGTCAGGTGAGGAGAAATTGGTAGGTTGTGTTGAATCTTGCTCAATGACCTGCGCCAAAATCTAAGATCCAATCAGCCAAATATGATGTTTAGTTTGTAATAGTTGTCACTGAAATCAATAAAATCTTATAAATTTTCAGACGATGATATCAACGTCTTGCTTTGCAGTTTCAATCATGAGACACCAAGATGATTTATAAAATCCGTCTTGAAAAAGATAAGAATGTGTGTATAATGAAAAATTAAACAATGATCTACTAACATACCAGATTTCATCAAAAGTCTCATTACATAGTGATATCTAGGATTGGTAGAAAAGCCTGAGGCCGACCCGACCCGGCCCAGGCCCACGGGCTTTAAATGATTGGCAAGGGTTTTTGACTTGTAAAGCTCATATGCAATGAACTCAGATAAGGACATGTATATAAAATTCAAATAAAAAACTGAAAAATTAAAAAAAAAATAGAGAGAGAATCCAAACAAAACAATTCGTAAGTTTTGACTTTTCAACAAAACCCAAACTCCCAAAGTCAAAATCCTTAAATCCCTCATTTCCCTCCTCCCTCACTCACCGTCACAGTGCCAGCTTCTTACTATTCTCACCACCGGCAGCCAATAGGGCCAACAGCATCCAACATGAGCGACGAGCATCCAACACCAGCAGCCACCACTCAGCCAACAGCAGCAGCAGCGAGCATCTCCCGCGCAACCCACAGTCTAGCTCCAGCCACCTAGCATCTCTCGCGCGACGCAGCAGCAACCCCCAGCCACCTAGCATCTCTCGCGCGACGCAGCAACAACCCCCACCCACCAGCATAGTCACGCGACGCTGCAGCAACCACTTGAACGCGCGTGAGGCAACAACAGCAATTTGCAGTCTGTACGTGATTCAAACCACGCCAGCAGCAAGGCAGCAAACTATCCAACTTAGGTACTCCTCCTCAATTAAGCTTCAAATTTTTTTATTATATTATCTAAGGCCTAAATATATGTAATTGGTTAATTCATTGAAGAATATTGTGAAGAATATTATGATTTTGAGCTATGAAGAATATTGTGCTATTGGTTAATGATTTTGAGCTGTGTTGTTGGTTTTATTAGTATTTCTGAGTTGAAGTATGCAGTTCTGTGCACTGTGCTTGTAAATTTGCTTGTAAAATTTGCTTGAAGTATGGTGTCCTGGACGTTACAAATTTGGGACATTGTGGTGTCCTGTGCTTTGTTGTTAGAAAATTTATTATAACATTAACATTATAGTATAAAAATATTCTGCATTCTTAGAAAATTTTTAGAAAATTATGTGATATTTGATTAATTAATTAACTAATTAATTAATTTAATATTGTATCTCCTTTAATTTTATACAGGTTTCTAATGTAAAATGCTTCTGAATCTTCTAATTTGCCTTCAAATCCATCTGCGGAGTCAAAAAAAGTTCAAGAAGAGATGCGGAGTGATAAAAAAAGAAAACAGAGGGTTGTGTAAAATTGTTGGGACCATTTCACAAAGATAAATGTTGGTGGTGTAGCGAAAACAAAACATAATCATTGTGGAACAATTCTTTCTTGTGGATCGAGTACCAGTCACTTGAATAGACATACTAGGCAAATTCACGGTTTTAACCAACCGACAATTGAAGAAGTTCTTGAGAATAAGCAACACTTGGTGAAAACCAAAAGTGGTGAGCTTGGAATTCAGAAATTTAATCCATTGATTGCCCGTCAAAAACTTACAACAATTGTTGTAAAACATGAGCTTCCTCTTAGGTTTGTTGAGTATGAAGCATTTAGAGATTTTGTTTTATTATTGCAACCCATTGGTGAAGCATATGTCCATAAACACTTTAAAGAGTGAGATCTTTAAGATATATAATGTTAAAAAGGCAAACGCAATGAATTTGTTGGAGATTAATAATAGTAGGGTGGTAATTACTGCAAACATGTGGACTACTTGTAATCAAAAGAAAGGTTATATGGTTGTTACGGGACATTTCATTGACAACTCTTGACATTTGCAAAGTCGAATCCTAAGGTATTTTTACTTTATTAAATATTTAAATTTTGTATTTAAATTTTTATAGGTACTTAATTAAATTTAAAAAAAATTATTTAATTTTTTTGTAACTTTGAATAATTTTTTTTTAATGAATAGGTTTATATATGTGCAAGTCCCACATACAGCTGATTGCCTTTCACAAATTTTGGTGAAGTGTTTGCTGGATTGAAATCTGGATAGAAATATATCCACGGTTACTTTGGACAATTGTTCAACTAATGACGCGATGGTTGAAAGATTGAAGGGATTGTTGTCAACTGAGTCACTGATATTGGGTGCTAATTTTTTTCATATGCAATGTGCGGCTCATATTTTGAATTTAATTGTGAAGGATGGGTTGTCGGTGATTGAGAGTGGTATTACATGTGTTACAAACAGTGTGTCTTACTGGAGTTCATCACCAAAACGGGTGGAAAATTTTGAGTTAGCATGCCGTCAAATGCAGATGGATGTGACAAAGTTGAGGCTTGATTGCCCAACTAGATGGAATTCTACTTTTGAGATGCTTGAACTTGTAGTGAAGTACAAAAGTATTTTTTCTTGACTGCAATACAAGTGTTTGCTTAGTAGTGAGGAATGGGAGTTGGCTAAGCAAATGCTGGATTATTTAAGGCATTTTTCAAGGCTGACTGAGATGTTTTCGGGTACAACATACCCCACTGCTAATCTATTTTTTTCCATTGGTTTGTAAAATGAGGATTGCATTGAAGGGGTGGCAAATATCATGTTCCTGCAGTTAAGAACATGGCGAGTAACATGATTGAAATTTTTTTGAAGTATTAGGACGAGATTAGTGGGATATTGGTCATGGCTTTTAATCTTGATCCGAGATACAAGATGATGTTGATTAATTACTATTATCCAAAGATTTATGCAGTCGGTCTTGAAAATCAGCTTAACAAAGTGCGAGAGCTTTGTGGTGAATTAATGAATTATGATGAGGCAAAATCCGCAACTACGAGATACGGTGCTGTTGGTGAATCTTCTACCTCAATTGTTGTTCCTTCAGACCAATCTCATATTGATTTTGATGATATAGATGATGTGGGTGATTTTGATGCATATGCAACCCAAAATAGTCAACATATTAGTTCAAAGTCCGACTTAGATAGGTATTTAGAGGATCC